>NC_044905.1:89698384-89998384 GCF_001633185.2 Quercus lobata
GGATGGCAAAAGTAAAAGAGAACACACTAGACTTCAATACAAACCTGCCACTGGATCTTTATGGTCTCGTACTCTGACTTTTTAATGGACCTAAGATATTCTCTCTCTGCATATGTTGAATCATATGAATGGTATCCCAGCAACAATGCCCACACCTAAATTCATTGTTGAGATTTGTGAGAACGTGCATATTCTACTGAATAAAATTACACACCTTACATACTATAACATACATACCTCTTTCCGTAATCCATGCTCAACTCCCCCATAAAAAACTCTCTTTCTTAAAGCTTTAGAATCCACAATTCTTCCTTCAGAATCCAAGAAGGTAACCCACTGCAAAAACAATTAAAACTTAATTGAGCAACAAGATTACACTCCATATCTAGAAGTACTTTTATTCAAAAGAACAGAAACCGTATACAGAGCCACTCAAAAAAATTTCTTAGATTGGAAGGTTCAGTTCAGCTATGATACAAATGTGTTAAGTGCTTTGGTAAATAAGTGCAATTATTTTTTTGGATAGAAATTCACAATTTACAACATGACAGGGATGTGCTTGATAGAAATGTCATTGCAATTTTCAAGGAGAACTTAGCTTCAATACAGCCCAGCTCTTACCTCTTCAGACCCCAAAGGTGGCTGTCGTGGTTTTCCCCATACCAGTGTCAATTTATCAACCTGCCAAAAAAAAATTATTTGAGAAGCCAAAATGGAAATTTTGTGCCATCAAGGTAAAAATTGCATCGTAAAGTTTGTTTTATCTGCTAAATCTTAACAAGAAGAATGTATCTAGATTAAATATCTCACAATCACATGTTCTCTTGTATTTCCACCATTATGCTAATTAGCACTAGGTGTAGCACAAAGGTGAACATGTAGGATTCATGTACAAGCACTCATGGTAGGGGGTTTTCTTCTATAGGTAAAATCGTAGTAAACTCATAACCTTGTGAACATTTAAATTACAATCTTCTGTATCATTTCAATTACTTTATGAATATGGAAATATTGAATTGCAAGAATGCAAAATATGCTCAAACCAGTCACCTAGGGTTTGCATCAGAAAAGGCAATAACTAGGCACACCAAACCTTATGGTTTGCCTCTTCCTCTAGAATTTAATATTTGAGTCCATCTATGGTTCCTTATTAATGGGCGATTCCTTATTAATGGGTGAAGGAAATCCAGAAACTCATGAAACATATCAGGTTTTTGTACAAGGGAAAAAAATGGATAGAACAGAAGTCGGAAGTGTCAATGATTGATAACACAAACTGTATTCAAATTCAAAATGAAATGTAATGGAAACTGAAGATAGAATTAACTCAGGAGACATCTACATGTGACAGAATTCTGCAATTATAACAATCAACAAATTGCAGCTCCTAATCACCAGCGTTTATATAGTTAGCAGAGGTCATTACCAAACTATACATGATTGATTTAGAAAAAAACACAAACAAAACCATATTTTTATTGGCTTGTGTGATTGATTTAAAGTTTGGACACAGGAAGCCTTCAACTCAAGGGCTGTATACAAGTTGAGATGAACCAAGTATTAAAAGTTCTAGATTGTTCATTTTATTTTATTTCAAACACAAACCAAGCTAAAATTTATCGCCAAACTAGATTACATGTTCAACCATGGTTCATTTTCTTGTCGAACAAGCTCTAGCTAGTCCACAAACTACTTGATTAACTTATTCCTTTCCCATAAATAGTAAACACGACTAAAATTTTTTACCACTTCACAAAGCTATACTAATAATAAATAACTAAATTATAGTTGAAATTATGTTATTTGAGTTAGTTTGATAGAATGATTTCCGCTTATGAACTTATAAAAATTAGATTCATCAACCTTGTATTATAAAACTAATATATAATTTTTACTACAAAATGAACTATTTATATTATCAATAATCTACAAGTAATAATCTGATATCTTATGAACTTATTTACAAATTTACAAAATCTAATCTCAAATCGATACAAGTATACATGCATACATATAATATTATATATACTTAAATCAAGTCTCATACTCACAAAATTGTTCACAAATACATCATTTTGTTTGAGCTTGACTTGCTTAATAATAGAGCCCAAACATAGTTTTAAGCTTGTCTAATTTGCTAAATAAAGGAACACTAACAAGCATTTTTACTGAGCCAAACCAAGCTATTCATAAATAACTGGGTTCATTACAGCCTTGGCTCTGATATTCAGCAATGGGTTTGGAATTTGTTAGCATTCCAAAATTCTAAGAATAAGTAAACATGTCAATACAAAGTAGCCTAGTAGAAATACATCCCGGGACCATCATGAATAACCAATTCAGGGTAACAATTTAATGCTTTACACACCAACTTGAGAAATCTTTCCAGCATATGTGGATGTTCCAACTTGACAGATAAAGAATCAAGGGTCATAGTTGGTCTGATTAGTTGTCATATATGATATGGCACTGTGTGTCAAAACCCAAAAAAAAAAAAAAAAAAAATCACACCAAAAACAACCGCAGGATAACCAAAGGCTTACAAAAGCATCTGTCTGAAACAAACTAGAAATCCTTGTGAACAAAGGACCATACTTGAAAAGGGGAGAGAATACAGAAAGGAAAAGAAAACCCAGAAACAAAATTAAACAGAAGGCTCCTTTCAATACCTCCTTACAACTGATTAGCTCAAAAGTTCCCAAATTGGTGGCAGCTTCTTCAACATGATTGTGTTTCAAACATGAAATTTTCTGTTTAACAAGGATAGATGCTTGAATGAGATGGTCCTGGAATAGATATTCACTTCTTCCAACTAAATAACACAAAGGCTTTAAGCAGAACCATGAGAATAAAGCTCCGATTTGAACATATATTTATGTGAACAAAGTTTCCTAATGCTTAATAATAAATATGTCAAAAGTTATCTTCTTTTTTTTATCAGTAAATGTGCCAAAGGTTATTTGGTAGCCTAACGCGTACATCTCAAGTGCAATTCCCCTTTTCCTGCTTCCCTTGTCCGACAGTTGGTTCCATGCATGTTATACCTCATAGAAAGCAGAGAAATGCCAAGCATTCTAATATGCCCAAAACAACTGATAAATATCACATACAGTAATTCATGAAACATAGACCAAGCAGACCCAGATTGACTACCTTGTCTAAAAATTTGCCAAAACAATTTCTAGCTAATATAAGAGGGCTGCTTAACCAAAGACTAAATTGATCCCAAAAGCTAAAGGGACTACCGACATATTTCAGTTTTCCCCACAGGAGGGGAAAAGGACAGAAAAAAGTCAAATAACGGATAAGTAGAAAAAAGATGCCACAAGCCATTATTAAAATTATAATACAATGGAAAATAAAACATATATGAGAGGATAGAGCAAGATGATGCACCTAAATTCCACTTCAAAGAAGAATACTGATCTGATGTTAATGATGTTATACATATTACAAGAATTGGAGAATGAAGATATCACATCTTCACATTTTACAATAGAATTTATCAACATCTAAATGTAGGATATACTAAGACATAATATTTCATTGAATTCATCAAAAAAAAATCATTGAGCTCATCCAAAAACTCACAACATTCATGGCATCAATTTTTTCTGAAACAGCCTTTTATCTCTATCTTAGTAGATGAAAAGGTAATGAAAAAGATACCTCCAAAGGATCTGAGGGTACAGGGATTTCATCAGGAATGTTTTCTTTAACACTGGATACCCTCTCGGGGTAATCAAAGGAAGACTGGTCATGGTTCCTCCTCTCAATCGCGCCATATCCATTACCATGACTTTCACGGAACAGTTGTGAAGTTGTCTCCCGGGCAAATTTGGTCACAAGAGAGAATTTTTCCAAGACTTGAATTGAAAGATCTCGAGGATCATGAACCTTTTGTCTTTGCTTCGCATTGTATTGAGATATACTAGAACTTTCATTGTGAAAGCCCCCACCAATTCTCTGCTGGTTTTCATTTGAAGGGGACTCACCAGCTGAAAAGGAAGTAGATGGCTCAATAGCAACAGAAACAGCCCTCGGCAGCTCCAAAGAAGACAAAGTTCTCTGTGTAAAAGAAAAATATGATAAATTGCAGCAGTTTGCTGTTTGACAGTCCATCATTAAGGAATCAACATATCACGACAAAGCCACACACAAAAAAATAGAAAACTTATATACAAGGTCAGACTTCAAAAAACATACATCAATTAGGGAATTAAGCCCTAAGAGATGAACTTTCAAACTTCAACCATGTTATGTTGACCAAAATACATGTTCATGTAAAATGAGTGAACAAAGCGAACATTTATGTATTTCTCCATTCAAGTCTAAAGCAAGCGTTAGAAGTATATGGTTAAATGATTAAATATACCATATTCCAATAACTTAAGCTTTAGGGACAATAGGTAATTTAACATGGTATTAAAGCATGAGATCCTGATTTTGATTCTTGTCTCCTCCACTCTACCTCCCATTTAAATTCCCAAGTGTTGGGCCTCACATATTAAAAGATAGTTTCAGCCCACTCATGAGAAGCAATGTTAGAAGTATATGGTTAAATGATTAAAAATACTATATCCCAATAGATTAAGCTTTTGGAACAATAGATAATTTAACAACAAGATATGTTGCAACAAACAAAAACCCTTTTTTTTCTCCTATGTAAAATTTTTACATGCTCATGTGCCAGCATACTTGACAAAGAGGAATGCTATGCAACAATTAAAGAAGAAAAATAGTTGTAATTAACCAACCAACAAAACAAGTCGATAGTATATGCGAACCTGGAGAGGATTTTGAAAATCATTCACAAGGAATGTATTTGCATCTTCAGAAGACCTGGGTAGTGATGAAAGAACTTAGAAATCACAAATATACTAACATTTGTAACACAATAGAAGCACAAAATGATGATAATAAAAACAAATGAACATAGTACGATTCCATAATTTATATTGACAAAAGCCCCCTCTTCAAGTTGTACATTTTATTCCTCCTCATTGTTTGTTTTTAAAGGCTTCAAAGAAAAACCTGGAAGATTCTTCAAACTTTGCATATATTTTTGGACCACATTTGTTCCAAGATTTTATTCTCAAAAATGAATTTCCACGCATAACAAGAAACCAAGTAATCATATATTATAAAAACTAAAAATAATAGAAGCAACACATATAAACCAACCTCACAATAAAAACATGTTGCTTTATTGTAGCAAGGAACTCTTTGACTCCTCCATTGTAGAAGTAAAGAGGAGGAAAAGCAAGTCCTGCAAAAGAATTTTATTTACACAGCATAGAAGTGCACGGTGACGCTGAATTAGAAAAGGACAAACCAGCCAAATAGAGGAACCTAAGAGTAAATCATTACTTTACTTAGTGGCAAAATTCAACCAAAAAAAAAGACATGAAAATTGAAGCTAACATAATTGTCACAAGAACTCATGACATTAAAACATAGAACTATTAAAAAGTAAAAACTAAAAACAGACCCAACAATGAAAAAAGAAAAATCCATTTGAAACATTTGTCTATATGCTAAATAGAGTAATGAAATGTGAAGTAACTGAATGCTTCATCGTCTACATCAAAAAAACCAATATGCATATTTTGTTTGAGATGTCTTGACATCAAAGATCTTAAGATTTCTTTTGTCCGGGTTAAACATTTGAAATTCATTAGCATATTTTGTTTCTTTCTCGACAATATAAATTGTGCTGCTTTTTGCAATGAGGCTATGTTCGGACAGCACATTTTGTATGTATGCAACCATCAAAACAAGAAAATAAGCCATCATCCATCATTAAATTAAAACCATTTCAAACTTGAAAGTCTATACTCGCCAAATATCTTCAATGCATTAATCGTGTACAAAGTAAGTCAGAAGAGTATTTCCCTAGTACACAACACATTGATTGTGTAGAACAAATCTCTGTTCATAATTACATATCCACTCTCCTACATTTATTATCGAGCCATATCCATACTAAGAATAGATAAATTGTCTACCATAAGCATAAAACCAACAATACTTATATGGCAGCAAAACTTCAAAAACAGTGTTAATCTACATTAATAAATGCTTAACCGAATAAAATCTAGCCGATTGTTTTACCTGACGACAAAACAACGATAATGTACTGCCAGCCAAGCGCCGGGGTGTGGCGACGAATGGACCTAACTTCCGTAAAAGGAACTGCCCTTATGGTATAAAGATTCCTATCTACATAACATAACAAACCACACAACAATGAATTCAATTCAGCAAATTATATCTCACAAAAAAAGAAGAAAAAGTTATTAAATTACAAATCTAAAGCTAACAACCTTTCTCAGAGACCCTCGCATTGGAGCTTTGGCCTTTGTACGGAATCCAAGACTACAAATTACACGCAATGAAAAAACTCCAAAATCAATGAAACTTGAGGGGATTGAACTAAAACCAACAGAAATTGAAACTGAAATTACCATAAAGAGAGAAGAGCCTTGCTTAATCAACTTCAACCGGCCACCGATCCTCTCGGACGCGAACTGAGTCGGGTGAATTGTAACGTTATCCTTCGAATAAACGATTTCAGCGCCGTCGGAATCGCTCGACGAGCTCTGTTTGCTAATACTATCGCTTTGCATCATGCTCGCTGATCCCTGAAAAAAAAAAAAACTCACGGAATTGAAAATTGGAAAATGAAAATCCCTGATTCTGAGAAATGGTTTTTTTTTTTTTTTTTTTTTTGTTACTTGTAGCTGTGAGGCGGCGTAATCGGCGTCGTCCGATAAATCGTGTTGCTCAGTTTCTTGCATGGCTTAGGGATTTTGCACACAGAAATAGAGAGAGAGAGAGAGAGAGGGATTTTTCCTTTATTTTCTTCGTTGCGAAGGCAAAAACAAAAGGCGCGTTGAAGGAGAGGGGTGGTGGGACCGAGAAGGAAAATGTGAGAATGTACGGGTGGTTTCGGGTTGTTTCGGTTTACGATATGTTAAGTGTAGAGAGAGAAATATTCGGATTTTTTTGTTTTTTGTTTTTTAAGGGATCTGAACCGTTAAATATTTTGGAATCGACATATGTTGACGGCTGAGATTTACGCGGTACTTTTTGATATAATAAAAGCGTTACAAATTTCAGGTGATTTGATAGTTGGGATCTATCCAATTATCGTCCCTGGGTAATCTACTTGGCTACATTCTGCAAGTCCTACATTACTACTACAAGACCGTTTTCGCAACAACAACAACCCCAAAAAAAAAAACTACAGTACCGACGTCATCTTTTCTTGCCTTTTCTTACCCCCCCCCCCCCCCTATTTTTTTTTTTTAAGCTATTCCCTTATTTAAATCACTCTATTTTTAACTTCTAATAACAGTTGTAGAAGATAAAATTGAACATTCTAACTTCTATAGTAGTTGTGAAAGTTGAGTCTGAACCTTCTAACTTCCACACACGTTGAGGAAGTTACTAAACAAGTAATTACTCCTGTACGGCACGGAGATCCCAAGACCCATATAGGCCGTTGGGCTCAGGCCCAATGGGAACAGCCCCATTGCCCTAAGCCATTCTTGAAACTGCCTTAGCGTAAAAACTAGTTTTGGGCCTTGAATTCTGAAAAGTGATCGGCATAAGCTTTCCTGAACAAGTGTATGAACTGTGTCTGGGAAAATCATGATATGCTCGGGAGACTGCATTACCGAGCACTATAGACTAAGCTAGAACCAAGTTCCAAGACCATAATTGTTGCACCCCACTCTTACCTAAATACCCACTTAAGTCAGATAATATTGGACTTTCAATAGCACTAGCGGAGGCTGTAATCGTAATCTCCCCACTAACCTTGACTATAAATAGCAGAAGTTTAGGAGGAAAAAGGGGTTCAGAAAAAGAGAGAGAAAACAGTCAAGGGAGAAGAAGAAATTGAGTGTTGTTTTGATTCTCTTTGCCGAGAACGACCCAGAGTAGGAAATCCTTAAACCCACTACAAATAAATTGTGAGTCCAAGTGAGTTAAGGCCCAACAGTCTCATATCTGGTTCCCACAATTGGCGCCTACCGTGGGGCTCTCCTACGAAACTATGGTTCGACCGAGACTCAAATAAGGGAAATGTCCGAGGAGCGTTCAGGAGGGCGTGCGCCAAGCAGTTCCATAGAATCTTCTCGGGGATCGACGTGGAGGGAGAGAAGGCAGAAACGACGGGAGGATAGGGAGCACCCCAGAGGAGAGGAAAGGTCCGGATTGGGAGAAGGGTCGGCTCAGACACACCGAACGGTTTCAGGCGTCTCGGTGCATCGGCAGTATGATGATAGAGACCGAGAACTGGAGCGGTTGCGCAGATTGGTAATGGATTTGGAGCTGGAAGCAAGGGGTCGGCGCCAAAAAAGGAATCACAACCCCCGGCAAAGGAGAAATCGGGGCGAGGAGGGCTCCAGCCGATCTAGTACGCAACGATTCCAAGACCGATCACGCTCTCAAGAGTCACACCGGCACTCCCGGGAGACGCGTCATCAGTGGGACCGTTCATGATCACATGGATACGATGATCGAGGGTCAGAATTACCGGAGGAACGGCAGAACCACAATGCTGCCATGGACGCCATGAGCCGAGCCTTACAAATGGCTGCCCGATCGCCGTTCTCCGATGAGATTGAACGGGCCCCTATGCCGAGCAGATTCACGCGATCGCCATTCAATTCCTACGAGGGGAAGACAGACCCCGTGGAGCATGTCAGTTATTACATCCACATGATGTCTTTGCATGCACACAATGATGCATTGATGTGTAAAGTATTCCCCTCTAGTCTCGGCTCAACGACCCTGAGATGGTTCAATGGGTTATGGAAAGGCTCCACACGTAGCTTCGCCGAGCTGATTCAAGAGTTCCGCAGTAGATTCGTGACATGCAGCCGCGTGCAACAGCCGGTTGACGTGCTACTTTCCATAAAGATGAGGGTCGGAGAAACCCTTCGGAGTTATGCCAACCGATACTGGAAACTCTACAATGAGATTGGTGGAGGGAATGAGAAAATTGCGACAAGCACCTTCAGGATGGGGCTCCCCGAAAACTCTGAATTATGGGAGTTATTGACGAAAAGACCCCCCGATGATATGAGGCAACTGATGAGACGCATAGAGAAGTACAAACGCCTGGAGGATGATCGGCTGCAGAGCAGGGGGAAAGCTCCATTACTTGGGAGATCTCGACAAGGCGTTGTGCCGGCAAGACCCAAAAAAGACTTCATAATGCAGGAACCAGAGGTGCAAATCGAAGGGGTTAATGTGGCGTTCAAAGAGCCCGTGCACAAAATCTTGGAGCAGATCAAGAACGAGTCATTCTTCAGGTGGCCAAACAAAATGGGGGGCGACCCGTCTCGGAGGAACCAAAACCTATACTGCACCTACCACAGAGACAAAAGACACACCACCGAGCAGTGTCGGGTATTAAAAGATCATCTCGGGCAGCTAGTAAAGGCAGGGTACCTGAAAAAGTTTGTAGTAGATTCCACTGACCGAGAAGCCGGCCAGGGCGTCCAACAGAAAAGGAACCCCCTCCCACCTTCACTGGGGGTGATCGAAGTCATCCACGCTGCACTAAGAGGAACGGCAGCAGCAAAAAGGGTATTAACAGTGGCTTGCACGGGAAGAGATTCAATCGAGAAGAAGAAGAAAGTTGAACGGCTGACCATCTCGTTCGGAGAAGACGATTTGGAAGGGACGGTCCAATCTCATGACGATGCTTTAGTGGTGACGGCCCGGATAGGCAGGTTCTTAGTGAAGAGGGTGATGATCGACCAAGGAAGCGGGGCTGACGTCATGTACCCGGACCTCTTCGAAGGGCTCGGATTGAAGACCCAGGATTTGGCGAAATATGACACGCCGCTGGTCTCATTTGACGGGAGAGTCGTAATTCCCGAGGGACAAATCTCTCTCCCGGTAGACATGGAAGGCAAGGGAGTTATAGTTACCTTCATAGTAGCCCGATCATTCTCACCGTATACCGCAATCCTGGGGAGGCCGTGGATTCACGCAATGAAGGCTGTTCTGTCCACCGTCCACGTGAAAGTAAAATTTCCCACTGAGTATGGAGTTGCCGAGGTGAGGGGGAACCAACAAGTGGCGAGGCAGTGCCTTGTCGCTGCGGCAAGATGGAAAAGTGAACAGCTCGGACAAGCTGAACAGGCCGAGAAAGAAATTTCATAGCAATTACAGAAGCCCCGAGGGGAAACGGGGGCGGACGTGGCCGAGGAGGTATTGAAGGTTAGAATTATTCCAGATACTGACAGGTATTTCCAGATAGGTACAAACATGAATGACCGGGAAAAGGTAGAGATGTTGTTGTTCCTTTTGCAGAACGTAAACGTTTTCGCCTGGAACCCGTATGAAGTGCCCGGCGTTGATCCCGAGTTCATTGTCCACAAACTTAACGTGGACCCAAAAAGTTGACATGTGTATAAAATATTTTGCCACACAAGTTTAAGAGAGTCAATTTCAAAGTGAAGGTCATTTCGGTTTGACTAAGGGAACGAAATAATTCGGGGCCGATTAATATAGGTGTATAGTTTTGGAATTACCGATATATATATAAATATATATATATATATATATATGAATTTATTAATTTGTTGACAACATAAAATTTAAAATTCACATATTTTATAAGCCTAAATATTATCCTAACTACACTAACCAATAAATTAGCTTAAATTACATGTTTTTTCTTTTAAAAAAAAAAAATTTAACATTAATTTTTTTTATCATACTGGCCGAAACAACTTAAATATGATTGGTACAATCAATACAGGCCGGTACAATTTGGTACTCTTTTCGGTACATTTTAGAGAAATACCAATACCAATTTAATGCCCGGTACAATATATTTCCGTAGTGCGGTATTGACTTCCCCGTTAAAAGCTCAAAACATGATAAATGGTGGAGGCCTGACTTAAGCTTTTGCTTTACTTCTATATATACAAGAAAGTTTAGTAAAATATGATATTTTTCTTATTTATTTTTTGTTTAAATATTAAATTTGATGTCAAGAGCCTTATAACTCAACTAGTTGGCACTTGACAGTTGACACCTCTTAGTATGTTTTATGACATCTAGGGTTCAAATCCCCGCTCTCCTATGTATTATAAAAAAAAATATTAAATTTAATAATTATGACAGTTATTAATAAGTATTTATTATGAAATAAATGATATTCTACTATTTAAAGATTTTATTAAAATATGAAATTTGATAATTATGATAGTCATAAATAAACATTTATTATGAATTTATTATGACAACCGTTAATAAGTATTTATTATGAAATAAATGATATTCTATCGTTTAAAGATTTTATTAAAATATGAAATTTGATAATTATGAGCCATAAATAAACATTTATTATGAATTTTGATATTTTACTATTTAAATAAAATATGATTTGGCAAGATTCTTTTTTTTGAGAATGGATTTGGCAAGATTCTAATGGAAGGTTTGAATATAGGATAGATTTAAACTCAATTAAAAACTATATCCCACGAAGAGCCTTGTAACTTTTTTTTTGTTTTGAGAAAGAAGAGCCTTGTAACTTAATGGGTGGGTACCTCCCTGTGTTTTCAGAAGAGACATTCAAGGTTTAAAATCTCTCCTCTCCCACATTGTAACTATCAAAATATATATTTTTAAATTAAAAATATATTCTAGAAGAGATTAAATTGTATAAAGATATAGTGTAAAACCTAAATTTTACCCCTCCAATCCCAACATACCACATCATCATATTACATATTGAAAAATAGATACAATTACACTCAATAAATTCTAATATATGTTTGAAAATCCAACTTAACTGTGAGTTTATTGAAATGTTATTATGTGTAGTAGGATATATTGAGTTTTAAGTAAAAAGTTGATGTGACAATCTTTTATTGGATAGTGTAAAATATGAATTTTATACCCCATACTTACCAAATTCAAATTCATTTTAGAATAATGATTTGTATAATCGTGAGACCTCAAAAAACTAAAGAGATGCAATATATGAGGTCAACAAAATATTAAATATCTTTAGTTATATATATATATATATATATATATATATTTATTTATATAAATGGGTTCTAGAGGATCTCATGCCAGTATCCATAGGATTTCATGCCATATAAGGAAGATAGCAATTGAGGAATAAAAATGACTATGGATAACATAAAATTTCATGCTATGTAATTTATAAAGAAGAAAGTTTATAAATAACCAAGTGAATATGAAAAAAAAAATTATAAAAAAAAGTGAATATGAAAAAAAAAAATTAACACATTTAATGATGATTCTAATTATTCAATAATATACTTAATAAGGATTGAAGTGATACTTTAATAATAATAGCATCTTTTATAGTGTATTATATTTGTTGTTTGAACGCCACTCTACTAACCTGCACTTTAAAAAAATAAATAAAAACCTGCATTAATATATATTTTTCAATATTTTTGTCATGTTAATAATTGGTAAAGTTTATGAACCATATAATTAAGTTAAACAAACAAAACTTTTTTTTCCCCCTATAAATAGTAGAACCGTAACAAACTGGTGCTATTTGGATGATTTTTTTTTTTTCCCTGAATTAAAGCACAACATTACCTAAAAGAAGAAGACTTCAAAAAAAAAAACTAAATATAAATAAATAAGTTAATATCTTTTATAAAATTAAAAAAGTTTTTTTCTTTTAAGAGAAAGAACAATTAAATAAGTTAAAAAGTTGAAAGAAAAAGATGGTGAGAAAAGCTGACCACTAGTGAGTCGAAATTATAAAAGTGTAGTACTACTTGCTGCCATATTTGGAAGATAAAAATAGTAAAAAAATAATAGTGATAAAACTTTGTTTTTTCCATAAATGTATAAATAGCTCCACCATCTTTTCATAAAGAAAAGCAGAGAGAATATAAAAGAAAAGCTGAGTCCAGTCAGTGCGGTACTCAACTCCAGTACTTGCATTTTTATTACTTTGAAGTTTAGCGAGGCCAAGGACAAGGACAATCCATGGATTCGACTCTGAAATTTAAAGTCACAGATGCACAGAGTCACAGAGACAAAGAACTGGTTGGAGTTGGAGTTGGTGCCTTGGCTATGGCTTCTGAGAAGAACCAGAAACTGCCCGTATCCGATCCCTTGCTCAGTGATGAGACTCACAAGAAAGCCTCTGCCATAACCACAAAAGGAGCTCAAGCTGCTATCTCTTACATGCTCACTGCAGGTTTTTTTGTTTTTTTTTTTGGTTTTTCTTTCCTCTCCGTTTTCACTTTCTGCATTATTTTGTTATGGATATTTTCAATGTTTCTCATTTTTTGTTCGGTGAATTATCTGTTCCTTAATTTGATAGTTATGAGTGAAACTTTGGGAAAATGGTTGAGTGAGGATTAAACGTTGATTAAGATCACTAGAATTTTGTTGTTTGTATTTTCCTCACAAAATGGTTTAGAGAGAGGGGAAAAAAAATGAGGAGCTTATTAGAAGGACAAAATTTGGCTACAACTTGGTTCTTGCTTTGGCTACAACTTGGTTCTTGCTTGTAGCTATTGGTTAGACATGCATGTCAAAATTTATACCAAATAGATGTTATTTACTATTTGATCTGTAAACTTATTCTTTTATGCATAATTTTATATTACAAAAATTTGAAATTTAGATATTTGATTAATGACATAGATATTGATCTTGAGTGAATTTATTAAGGTATTAGAGTAGGTAGTCTTGAGTGAGTTTGATCCAATCTTTATCCGTGTTAAAAAATAAAAAAATCCATATGTTGGGTCTCACTCGTTGAAGCATGGACCAGGACACGAGGACACGCTAAGTCTTGAAAAATTACGACACAACATGGTGTGGGGATACCGCAATTAATTAATTAATACTTTTAGTTATATTTTATTTATTTAAAGGCATATTTTATATTTATTTATATATTTTCAAAATAATAATAACTATCAAACACTTTAAAAACATATCTAAAATTAAAGGAATTCTTTTTCAATTAAAAAAAAAAAAAACAGATTTTTTTCTCCCAACATAATGAGGACATGCATGCAGAAGTGTTCATGGCATGTCTGACATTAAAATGCGTTGGACATGGACACACGGGCGTTTTGAAGTGTCTGTGCTTCTTAGGTCTCACTAATTGAGAAGAGTTTGGACCCACACATGATTAGGAGTGTTAGAATAATAGTACCATTTCACAATAAGTTTAACTTTTGGGACTGGTGAATCTAGTGAGTTATCAAAGACAGTATGGTAAATGGTGAGAAATAACTTCATACCTAGTAGTAGATACATCGGTGCAATTAAGGACACAAAATAATTGATGGTGCAAATTAATGAGAGGAGTGACAACCAATGTTTCAAAATGAGTATGATACGAACAGAATATATGAAACTGAAATTTTACTAGGACTAGAGACTAATGGTGATAATTAAAGGCCCAGAAAACACTGAGTTGGTCATCACTGTTTTATTCAAGCAACAGTTGATAAGGAGTATGTGATGATATTCATAGATTAGGATGAAATGGAGAAGTGTCTTTGGAGACCTATAGAATAAATCAGCATTGTAGCTGTAAAAATGCTAGGCTGCATAAAGAACCCAGTTAAAGTTGTAGTCCTTAATAAATTGTACGGTGGAAAGGTATTTCGATCAATGAAACAGGAATCTTGATATTGAATAGTGTTAGTAGTTTTGGTTGTTTGCAATTTGGATGGCGTTGATAACCTGTTATCAGAACAGGTAGTTTTATTAACAAGTCCCTTATATGGGTTTTACTTTCAACTTCAGTTTTAGAATATATACATATATGTGTGTGTATCTGCATGTAAATACAAACGCACATATGCCTGGATTAAAGATTATTCAGTGTGTTAGTTGTAAGGACTTTTTAATTAATAAGGATACAAAAAAAAGGGAGGAAACAAAATTAATGCATTTATAATTTATATCTAATTACTGTAAAGCTCATTATTTTTATCTTTTTGTACTTCGTCATCACCGATGGGGTTTCCATTATTGCTGTTTAAGTGACTATGATCATGCTTTGTCCTCCATCCTGCAGTTCTCTTGGTATTGTTCAACAAAGCAGCCCTTTCGTCATACAATTTCCCATGTGTAAATGTCATCACTCTTTTTCAGGTAGTTCATTTGCTAAGTTCGTCTCACCAACTATGCAATATATCCTTGAATTGTAACCATTTAGTTGTTTTTGCTAACAATATTCTGCAATTCTATGGAAATACTTAGCACTAACTTTTAAATTATTATCATAGTTGAATTCAAGTTCAACAATTGTCGTCCTTTTTTTGTTGTTGCAATTATATTCATGTCCTTGTGCAACACAAATGTGTCATTAAAGTTTCATTATGTTAATTCATGCTGGCCTGACATATTGATGCTTATTCAGAAACTATTGGTTGAAAATTCCTTTTGATTTTTACTAACCTAATTGGGGCATTTTGTATCTCATGGTTGTGTTAGATGCTATGTTCGTGTTCGTTTCTCTATGCAATGAAATTATGGAAGATCATTTCTTTCACAACGGATGAACTGCAAAACACTAATAAAAACCCAGCAACCCTTGTACCGTTTAGGACATTGGTTCACACTCTTCCTCTTGCATTTTCGTATTTGCTTTACATGGTATGTATACAATGGCATATGATAGTTAAACATTTCTTTCCCTGGGTAGAAAATGTAATATTCTAAAGAATGCCCATCTCTCTCTTTTGGTAAAAGTTGGTCTCAATGGAATCTGTTCGGGGCATAAGTGTTCCGATGTACACCACCCTCAGGCGGACTACTGTGGCTTTTACAATGATTGTGGAGTATGTTTTGACTGGGAAGAAGCATTCACCTTCTATTGTTGCCTGGTATGCAACCCTTTGGTATAGTTACTTTCATTGAATGACTGTCATTGATATTATTCGAAGTAGGAAAATGATTGAATCTGTTTCAAACTTAATACATGTATACATGGGTGCATGTGCATGCAGGCTAGGTATTAACGTGCAATTGGGTTCAAGTAAAGTGTTTATAACCAAGAATGCCTGCCAAATGAATGAATTTGACTATAAACATTATAATATATTGAGAAAATGAAAGTAATTGGGCAAAAATATTGGTTAGCTACACAGCTGTTGGGTTTTGAATCCATGATCTCACTTTCCACCTTGCTCTTACAAGGGAATGAGCTATTGAGTAGGGAGATGGAGGGAGAGGAGAGGGGAAGGTAACCATAATAAACTAAAAGACCAAATATTCGTTTGAATAATGGGGCTTTTGAGTTAAACTGAATCGTTGGGTGTTCCCAAGTGATTTATCTTTCATATCATATTGAATTGTTGTTAAAATTTTGACTTTGGCTGATCTTCGGTCTGAGCTGTATGAATCAGAATCTCATCTTGGAGGCCAAACCCCAGTTCAGTAGTTTTGGCTCTCCTCATGGTGAGTAATTAGTATTGATCGGTCTTGATCTTTCTATTTGCATTAACCATATGTTGGACTTCTTAACTTGGTTGTGACACGATTTCCCAGAGGTGGATTTTGCACTGGATAAATATGTTGGAAGCTTCTGAACTTTTATTTAGTTGTAAATATCTTTTTACATTCCAAAACAAACAAGATTTTATATGTTCTTGTTATTGATACTTCTAGGTTTGTTTCGGTAATGTTGTTAGGCACGTTTGAATTATTTTAGGTCTTGGAAAAAATGAAGTTGATTTTGTAAATCATGGAAAAAAGGGTATCATTTTCTATACAAGGTTACGAGTGATAACCAAATGACAAAATATATTATATATGTTAGAATTATCATGCAATTCATGTTGGTTATACCTGTTTTAATTGAATAAATCCAAGGATTTCATCAGTGTGGGGATAATTTTACTTGGTGCCTTTGTTGCCGGAGCTCGGGACTTGTCATTTGATGCCTATGCTTATGCTGTTGTTTTCGTAGCAAACATCTGTACAGCAGTATATCTTGCTTCTATAGCTCATATTGGTAATATATTCAATCTTATGTCTTCTCATTGCTCATTTATGTTGTGGTTGGGCATTTCCTTTTATAATTCACTTTATCCTCAATCTTTCAGGTAAATCCAGTGGCCTGAATACCTTTGGTCTTATGTGGTGTAATGGTATGATAAGGGGTTTAACACACTTGCATGACCTTTAGCTCCATTTGTTGTAAAAAATAAATTGAGCTTGTCAGAACCCAGTATGAAAATTTAGTTGCTTGATTTCTGTAGGAATAATATGTGCACCAATCTTGCTGTTCTGGACATCAATCAGAGGGGACCTACAAGTGACACTGAACTTTCCTTATTTATTCTTCCCTGGTTTTCAGGTGCTTGTTGTTCACTTAAAGAGTTGTTATGCACTTATACTTAAAAGTTTCCTAGTGAATGCTTGATGGCATTATTATGGTAAAATGCCATTACTTTGTTTGCTACTGGCTGGAGTTCCCTACCTCACTTTCTTTGCTTGTTCTGTCGGTTGTTATGATTTTCCTATCTTAATACTGTTGCTTTTCTTTTCTTATGTCATTTGGCCAGCAACTGCTTCTTTTCTTAATTATTCTTACTCTCAAGTCTTCTGTCCTACCTATTTTGCTTCCTGAGATTTAGTTATTCAGCAACAAAAGTATTGTTATAACAACTGCTAACCTGAGTGTTAATTCTGCCAATTGGTTTTAGCAATGACAACAGTACTCCATCTGTTTGTCTGTTACTAGCTTATCTACTATCAAAGTATAGTCTTGTAAATACCCCCTAGTGACCTATGCAGGGGATTTTGTTATTATCTGTCTGTTTTGGACTTCTACTACCATTGATTAGCCTTCAACTTCCACCAAATCAATGCACTTGTCGTTACTTTTTAATTTCTCAGCAGTATTGTCAGAACAATCCCCAAGGGCATCTACACATATTTGCTTCTCTGTTTATGAATAGATCAATGTAGTGCAAAAATAGTCTATGTTTATTTTTCATTTGAAGCATGGCATTTGAATAATTTTGATATCCTCATCTTGAATAAATATTCTTAGTAGTCTATACATTAATTACTTAATCAAGATCTTGACTTTGATGAGGTCTAACTTTAAGTGCTGGTATGATATCACCCCCATACTCTAGATTGACATTTCTCAGATGACACTGTTCTGATGTTAATTGCATCCCCTTGAACTCCTTTCTTGGAAAGAACACATCAATGTCTAGTCAGATAGCATTATGTAGTTCCTCTTAACCATCTAGACTATAACTTCAGTGCACAAAGTCATATTGGTTCCATGAAGACCTAATTTCTTATTTTTATATATGCTCTATCTGCCTCTTTCACACTTTAGTCAGATACCAATGCAGACTTTATTAACCCCAGAGCACTATACGAGTGCCATAGCATCAATGAATGATTTTTGGTCTGATTTCAAAATTTCTGCATTGGAATTTTGCAGGTTGTGATTCTTCTTTCCTGTATTTTGGCTTTCTTGATAAACTATTGTGTATTTTTGAATACAACTCTCAATTCAGCTCTCACTCAGACAATTTGTGGTAATTTGAAGGTATGTAATGTCTGTTTCCAACTTCATGTTACCCTTCAAACAAGCAGACATGAGCTCTCTAAATCTTGATGTTATTATGTTAACATTACTGTTCTTTTCTTGGAAATTGGTGCACTACTATTGATTTTTGACCAAGTCTTTGGCTTCCTTGTGATTGTTTCATTTTAAACATGAAGTCAACTGCTCAGATAATTATAACTGTTTGATCGATAAACCTCTTTGACATCTTTTTATTCTTAATCTAAATTTATTTAGCAAATTTTGAGTTGAAGTAAATAATTGTCTAGACTTTAAATTAGTATCATGAATATCTAATTTATGTTTGCCAGCCCTATGCTCTTGGTCAATAAAGTACATGCCCTCATGGGTCCCAAATGCCACAGACTAGATGAGCCTGACTCTGTCAGTTGGACCATCTGATACAACAAATTGCTTAGGGTGGCCCAACACATATGGCACACATTAGATCAGATGTGTATTTTAGGCCCTATTTTGGTTTCCAGAACATTCAATAGCTTCATGGAAACAAATCACAAGCATTTTGGTTGATGTGCTCCAGTAGCTGTTGGTTCAATTTGTTGCTTTAGAACCCATAATGACTCAGTAATATTGATAGTATTATTAAGTTTTTGTTTTATTTTTATTTTTTTTATTTTTTATAAATATAATAGCAAAATATTTCTGCAAACTAAATTTCTGGTTTTATGAATTACATTAATGGTTATAGCCTATAGGGTCATTATTGTCCTTGGCTTGCAAACCTCTGGGGCATATCCTAAATATTTGTCAATTTTTGTGCCCTTGCCACAGCTCTTCGTGATGCTTATTATGTTGACTCTGATTCTGCTGTTACCTGTTATAGGATCTTCTTACTATTGGGCTTGGCTGGGTACTGTTTGGTGGGCTTCCATTTGATTTTGTGAGCATAAACTTCAACTATTTTTTTTTTGGTCTCACAGTGCCCGTAACATATGCCATTCTCAATCTTATTTTCTCATGTTGAATTTGTCACTTTTGCTTCCAGTTGAATGTTCTTGGCCAGTCACTTGGTTTTCTTGGATCCTGTTTATATGCGTATTATAAACTCCAAGGAAAATAATTATATTAAGCTGCTGCATGAAAGTTTTCCTTTTTAATGGAGGTAAATTGCTCAATGGCTCAGTGTTTCTGCTCAGCTGTAAATTTTGATATAATAATAAAAAGGTTCCTATAGAGCATGATGAAACATATTAAAATTTCATTTGCATTAATGGGTTCCTGTTTGAATTTTCAAGAGAAACAACAGGGGCCTTTTTTTTGGTGTTATCTCTTTACAGGGGATTGGTAGATTAAAATGGCATTTGAATTCATTTTCCATTTTCTGATTTGATTAATTGAGATTCAGAGAAAACTTTAAAAATATTGGAAGTGGCAAAGCTTTCAGGTTCTATTCATTTTAGAAATCAGTTCTAGATGGCAATTCTTGATCTTACTGAAATTTGAAATTCTATTTTCCATTCTGCAAACTTGATCTCATTTGTGATTAACCTGTTCAGCCCAACGTTTTGATAGTTTTATTCTAGTACTGATTTAAACTTAAACCCCTGAGCCACCCCTCCTATTTAAAATTAAATGTACACTGCCTCCCATTCAAATATGCATGTGCACTGCTATATTACAAATAATTTTGGTGAGTTTACTTTGACTCTTTGTGATTTTTGTTTGTAACTGACACTTGTTTCGAATTTCACATACTAGATTTCTCCCTCCCAATGAGAGTCAAATGAAGCAACTATCTTATTTGACAAAATTATCAACTAGATTGGACTTATTGGAAGATTTTGGAGTCGTATTTCAAGGCGCAATCTACATTTTAGATTAAAGAAAAGAGGGTAGGATTAGGTTGATATGAACAAAACTTCCCAACTTGTCTTTATTAGTGAAATGAAATTGAAAAATCCTGCTATTTCCTTTCTTCTTTTTAATTATTATTGTTGAAAATTATGGTCCTCCCTCTGTAATGTGTAGGAATTTTGTAAATATTTTACTCCAGGTATTGTGCCCTTTACCCCCACATGGCTGGGAAAGTGTCGGCTGAAAATAAAATCTGAAGATTGTAGCACATAAATGATTTAGACAAGACGAGAACTTTGAAAGGGTGAGAATGTGATTATGGCAATGGTAATCATAATGTGTAATTATTTGGTGGGATAAAAAGATCTATGGGGGAAAAAAAGAAGGCGACACTGGCAGTATGATTGTGGACATGCTTGTAATGGGTCGTGTGAAATGAATGAGATCTGAAATGCGCGATATGATATGAATGAATATGCATAATTAGGCTATTGTCTTGCATTACAGCTTTGAGCAAGAATTCACTCAGCTTTATTATAAGTCATTTTCCTTTACACCAAATGTCGGTAATGGGTGTTTTTGAAGCTGTTATTCCTCACCTATTTTTATGTGATAAAATTTGTAGTACCATTAGCATATTTCTTTTACTTTATGGTTTGTTGTGGTATATTATTATTAGCACACGCTGCCTAAAGCTCCAGACATTATGATGTTATTCTACACAGGGAAATGTACTGGAATCTGATCTTTCAGTTAAGGTAGGTTCTGCCAAGTGACAGAGGACAGTTCAGGGGAAGTTTGTGTCCCCTTTACCCCTCAAGGTTTTACGTGTAGTAATTGGTGAACCTATGTACCACTAACACTTATGGTCTGTGGCCTTGTGGATTTATTTTTTTGGTCTGGCATTATTGGTTCAACCTGTCAAAAAGTGAAAAGCTTCTTCCATTTCACTCATTGCTGAGAAAATATATTGAGAGTTACTAGGAGGCAAGCCTACCTGCATGTGTGAGCAGAGAAGTCTCACACATACAAACACAGGGCATAATAGTAATTGCAGAGAAAGAAAGAGAGAGAGAAACTGGAGTTTGTGAAGAGTGTCTTTCTTGTCTCCACAAGCGGACAAGTGAGTTTGGCCTAAATGCCATGCATGGTTGAAAAACTTGAAACATACCTTCACTCCTAAAAAAAAAGTTTCAAATATCTTACATTTTCTTCACCCTCATTTCATGCCAAAATGTGTGTGAGAAAAGAGAGATTGCAACCCCACCAACCCAAATTTCCAAGATGGTGTCTATTATTTGTCGAACAATGAGGGGAAAAAAAAAGTTAACAACAAAAGTAAAATTTCAAATTCCGGACAGCAATAACAACATTCAATCTAATTAAACAAAGGAGGAGCATAAGGGCCAAAGAAGAAAAAAATAAAAATAAAGGAAGAAGTCAATTAATAAAGTGATTCAAATATTCCCTTGAATTAGAGTAACACTTAAGAAAGTGTGTTCACTTTTTAAATTAAAGAAAAGGCCAATATGGCCCGCAAAAGTTTTCTTAAAATCTCAGTTATAGAGTAGAAACGTGGGTGTCTTTTTGTCCACCTCTTTAATCAAGTCTCTCAAAGACCAAGCCAGCAGCAACCGGGCCTTGGAACTCATATATTTACACACTGCAAATTTCTACTGCAACAACACACATGGGATGGAGGGACAATGTTATAATTAGAGGTTAAGCAAGCAAAACAGGCACCAACACAGAAAGCCAAAGAAGCTAGCTAGCTTTAGCTTTAGCTTAGCTTTTGACCTCCTCTCAGTCTATTAGTCTAAATTGGGAGAGAAAAAGTCCTAGGATCTGGTGTGTAAAGAAGAATAAGAAGTGCAATGGTTTAAGGCGTGAAGGAATCTGTTAATTTAGGTAGTGGCACGCGAACTTATCGCCTCAAATCATGAGTGAGAGAGAGAAAGAAATAGACTCAGCAGATTAATTTTTTTAAGCCCTTTTATTAAAAGGTTCTTTTGCACTTCCCAAAATCTCCAAAGAGAATAATAAGTGGGTGGCTTTTTTTAATTTAATTTTATATAAAAAAAAGAAAGAAATGAAAGAAAGAATAGAGAGTGAAGGGAAAAGGGTAAGCAAAACCCAAGGAAAGTGTCTCCTAATGCAGGCCCAAGGCAGAACTCCTTTAGCGCCGGTGTCCCCGCTTTGGGTTGTTGGCTATTTTGCCTATTTGCTTAGTGCTAAAATGCGTGTGTGTCTTAAAGCTATCAACTTTGTACGTACCCTTCTTCCATTCCCAAACTTCTTTCTAGACAAAATCCCCTTCGCTGACATTCTGCACTCATGTTCCCAAGATTCTTTTCTCTCTCCCTCTCTTTCTCTCTCTCTCTCTATCTCTCTCACACACACACAAACACATACTATTTGACCATCTTTTATTTGCTTCTAGACTTTTAGTCTTCTAGTACTATACGTATTGATCGTTAAATGTTACTAATATCTACAACTTTTTTGGGCAGCATGGAAAAATAAGAACAAATTTAGGTTAACAACATATACACGGCGTGGAGGGTGTATTACGCTCTCAAAAACCTACTATTTTGTCCTACACTAGAAGGCATATTCTTGTTGCTTTAGATTAGACAAGGATAATTCTTTTGTGTACCATGCAAGCAAAGATTGAAAATCAACGACTTTGTTTACCTAAATAGCATGCTTTCAAGTGTTAGATAAATTATGGAATTTCATTTTAGATACGATATTAAAAGCGTGGATGGCAATTTGTTTGACAAGTGTGTTGATACAAGGCACACATATAAGCCAACTATGTTATTCTCTGTAGCATAGATTTAATGAGATGCAAGGCATGATATAATTAAAAAGGTGAGAGGATGGGTTAAAATAACAATAGAAAAAGGTTAGAGGTACAATCAAAAGGAGTTGTTTGGGGTTTTTTTGGTGGAGAATATTTCAGTTGCATGCGCAAGAAGGTGGAGTTTGATTTTTATTGAGTACAAACTAAGCATGACAAACCCTAAAGTAAGTGATGCTCCCTCTTGACATCATTCCACTCACCACCTTCGCCTTCCCATCCCGAGGCACAACCTAGCTCACCAGTATACATTCTCTGCCTCTCCACCCCTTCCTCTCCACACTCCACTCTTACCTTTCCTCTCTCTCTCTCAATGTATTTCTTCATAACCATGACTCCATGATCACTCTTAGCTACACTTTTTCTATCAAAATATAGTTGTTTGTTTAGTTTAACATGCATGTATTGATCATGGTCATTCTATCTTTGCTTATATATCATACATTTAAGCTCTTTTTTTTTAAAACCTAACTTCTAGGTTCCTAGTTGAAACACTTCATTTCAATCAATATCATTAGTACTGTTGTAGAAACATTCAGTGATTCATGACTAGTATTACAACTATTCTTTAAATAGTTCACCATGGATTTAGATAAAAAAAAATAAATATAACAATCTAAGTGGTTTTTTAGTCTCTTTTCAAAAAAAAAAAAAAAAGTGGTTTTTTAGTCTTACTATTGTTTCATATATATTTTTAGTAGCTTCAACCTACATGTAACGCATATGTGCGTCAAATCATCCCTTCCTTACGCGCTTTTTATCTTCCTATCCCTCGCTTGATTTATGGAAATACAAATACGATTGTAAGAGCCCACTTGGGATATAGTATTATATTATAGAACTATAAAACTTTATCTGTTAAATTTTCCTCTAATTTTCTATTTTTAGCATATATGATAATTATAGCTAAAAAAATTTACAAATGCATTGATAATGACTGGATTCGCAAAATATAGATCATGATTTGCATATCCCACTTCACCAATAATTACATATACCATCTACAACCACTATCTCCACCTGTTCCACCAGGTAGCCTCTTTTCCCCTACAATGGGTACCCAATATTATCATATTATTGCCTTTGGTGGAAAATGGGACCATAACTGTTATTATTTAGTCAAGTACCTTTTTTCCTTTCTGGTTGGTAATCGGTACCAGGCCCTGCAAGATATTGAAAGACAAAAAGATCACTGTACACTCTTCAGTCCTCCACATGTGCAGGCTTGAGTTTCGTCATCTGTTTCCTGTAGCATTCATTTACGGTGGAGGAACTTTTGCTTTTTTATACAAGCTTTTCTTTATAGTATATAAGAGGGGAAGTTGATGGTTGATTGGGAAGCAAGGAAAGCGATGTTGGTGAGGTTCAATCCGATGACGGATTTACGTGTGGAAGTGTCGTAAAAGACGATCTCAGATTGAGCCGCGCCAATATCACTTTCTGTATGAGTTTTTTTCATTTGCTTTCCCACTCAAAAACTCAGTTTCTCTTGAACACATGTTTTAACTGATATCCAGTTTTTTACTTTTTGCATGATGTTGCATGTTTTGTCTTTATAATTAGACCAAAATATTTATGCTTCTATTTTTATCCCTTATATATATATGCCACAATTTTATGTATGTCAATTGCATTAATATATGTAATATCTCTCTTCTTAAAGTATTTGTTTTTGTCTAGACTATTCAGGTTTGAGGGTATCCCACAATATAGTACTGAACGTGGTTGATATAACATTGAGTTGAACTCTTCTTCTTCTTCTTTTATTTTATTTTTTAAAAATTTTGCAAGGTAAATAGGGGGAGGGTGCTGAACGCTGATGATGAGGTTCGAAACCTAGTGCCCAAATTAACATCACTAAAGGTACTGGAATCAGTGGTGTATTCTTGAACTCTAACTTACATATATATTGGTTTAAGATTTTTAAATAAGGTGGGATCCTACTATGTGTATCTAGTTCTTTAGCAAAAAAGTTCTTACCTAAAGAACTTTCTAAACTTTTTCACTCCCTAACTTCCTTTTCCCATTTATCCCTATAGCATATATTGCCTTTTCTACTTTAGAGACACATGTATGGGACACACTCCGAATAAGTTTCTAAAAGTAGAAAATCTCATCTCTCTCACTCTCTCTAAAGCATGGCTTTAAAATTCTAAAATGTGATTGGAATTTTTTTAGTATGCATGAGTCTTAAACTAATTAAACTCTTATTTTTTTGAGTGAATGTACTTTTTGTACAATATCAATCCAATAAGAGACTATTTAAATTATATATCTACATAAGTAAAATCACTCCATTGTTCAACATAACATTTGAAGGTGTGGAATAAGGTCATCATATATAAGCCGCCCCCCCCCCCAAAAAAAAAGAAAAAGAAAAAAAGAAGAAGTAGGATTGTCATTTGGATGTTTTTAATCTTTTACAATAATTCGTAGTAGTTCCATTCCTCACCAGGACTTGTACTAAGACATCCAGCAATCCACTAAGCAGTACGCTTTTATGCTGACCAAAAGGATTTGTGTGGGAATGAGTAGGGATTGTATTGTAGCTGTTGTATAGGGAAAATATGAACATTAATTCTACGAGGAAACGAAATCTCCCTTCTTTCCGTCCTAGTTACATATATTCCTACTTATAATGATAATTTTTTTACTGTTGGGTATTTTAGTGTTGAAAAATTCTATGATAAGGTTTGAATGTAATTGTTGAACCATTTTGAATTGTATTTGTTAGGTGTCCTTGAGGTTAAAGATAGAAGTTTGTTGTTCATTGGTAAGTTTTCAGACTTTGGTCAAGCGAAATTTATGATTAGTCGAGTAAAAATAATAATTTTGGATAGAAACTTTCGCTTGAGTGAATCCTTTAAGGAAAGCACTAACTGGGTTTTCACTACTGTTTTTGTGGCCAATCATACTTCATAACCTGCACCTATAAGCATGGAAATTTAACCCTAATATTCAAAGAAGGATGACATCTGTACAAAACCTAAAAAACACAATTTGAAGCCTTCTAGTTATTCCTGCCTTTTATATTGCCTATGCTTGAGAGGTTTTACACTACCAAAAGATCACCTTCTATGTTGTTGGAATGCTATTTGAAACCACAAAGACTATTACAAATCTTAAACAAGTCTTGAAATAATAAACAAATTGGCTTGGCAGTCGGCGAATTGATTCTCAGCATCAGGTGATTGTAAAGGATCAAAGCAAGAGTTTATAGTTGCTAGTAGAAGTGGGGAGCTGGGGTACGCTGTCTATCTACTTGTTCGAAAAGTCTAGTGAGTATCTGTACCCACAACAACCTTCATAGTGGATCTGATGAGCTAGGTTTTGCCCTGAAGTATTTTTACCTATTCGGTTTTTTCTCTGTGAACAAATCTTATCTCTCTATGTATGAGTTGTTCATGTTTTTTTTTTTTTTTTTTTTTTTTTTGAGAAGGATGTTGTTATATGCTTGACTATTCATGATACATTGCATATATGGACTTAATAATTGAACAAATAATTAATGAGAATTGATACTCTCTCCATCCCAAATTGTTTGGCCAATATTCTATTTTGGGATGTCTCAAAATTATGTCTTATTTAAAAAGTCAAACACTATTAATTTACTAACATCCCCTTTATGCTCTTAATTTATTTGTGGGAACATTTTTTTTATAAAAATTAAAAACCTAAATCATGAAATCCACTATACATGCATGCCATCCTTATTCAAATTTAAAAATTAAAAAAAAAAAAAGACCTTCAACAAAGAAAAACAAATTTGTTTAAGGGTAATTTAGGAAATTTTTAACTTTTTTCAAAGAGATAAGGTAGTTAATGATGTTTTCCTAAATAATTGAGTTTTTCTAACTAGGCCTAACAATTTGGGATGGAGGGAGTATATAGTGAGCCGTATTATAGGATAGGAATGTGAACACATTTTTCAATAACTATAAAAAATACAACCAAGAAGGACTATTCCATCTAATTCCATTTCTAGGTGTTGATTTTTATAGAGAAAATGTTTGGCACTAAACATGTTTGGAGCCTTAGACTTCAACCCTTAATAAGAAGATGACATGCGTTCCTGTCATGTGAAAAATACATAACTCACTTGGTTAGTTTGATTAGGTATAATTAAGTGAGTTATGTACATTGCACATGAAAAAAACACTTATAGTCTTTCTATATTGTAAGTTGAAACTTAAGACTTCACAAACAAGTTTAGAGCCAAAGTAATTTATCTTTTTTTATAGACACCTTAGGTGATCATGTGTGTGGATCTTACAACTACCTACAAATTGAAAAGACAAAATTTCATGGATATGGGCCTGAGATTTCACCCTGGACTATGGAGTCTTTTTTTTCCCCCTTATCTTCTTTCTTTCTCCCACTTAACAAAAGCCTTAACCCAATAGAAGAGGACTAGGTGAGGAGTGCTAATTTCCCATCTAACCGATCTCTAACTACACATATTTGTTCTTTTTCTCTCTTAAAAAAAAACTTTTTTCTTTTCTCCTTTTTTTTTTTTTTTTTTTAAGGCAATGATACCTGGCATTGGCATGTAGCTAGCTCGCGTCAAAATAACCAACTTGTTATTTTTGATGAATTCTTATCTTGTCCTGTTAAGATAAAGGTCAGAGAATATGTACACATGACGTCAAAAAAAAAAGGTCAGAGAATATGTACACATCAAAGGTAGAGAAATCGTGTGTGTATATATATATATATTAACTTTTTTTTCTTTCCCTTTTTTTAAGGCAGTGTGGCCTGGCATGTATTTTTTTAGTGCAGCCTTACGTATTGTTATTTTGATGAATTCTTATCTTGTCCCATTAATTAAAGGAAAAAAAGTGGGTCTAGGACTCTAGGGAATATATATTGTGCACATCAAAAGTATATGAATAGTACATATATATATATATATATAATAACAATAATAATTTCACTAACTAAAATATATTCTGTCCGTCATATGATAGCTATATATATAATCATTTGTGTTTAAGAAATTAAAAAAGAAAAAGAAAAAGAAAAAAAAAGAAGAAGAAGGTATACCTAAACTACGTCGTTAATTTAGTCCTTTGTTGAACATAATTAAATAACTGTCTCCGTCTTCAAAGCCTAACCGACCAACTAAGAAAGAATGTATCTTTAACACTTTGACCTCTTCTGGGTTTTACTTTAACCCCCATATATAGAACCTGCATGTGCAGAATATACATAATTATCAAAAGGCCCTAACCTTAAACCCATTTAGGGTAGGGGTTAGAGGCTTATTAATTGGCAATGCATATACATATGGGATCAGCTACAGGTCCTCATGATGATGACTGCTTGCCCAGAACATCACAAAAAGACTACTCGCCCAAATCTCGTCGTGGTCAATTGCTAAACGCGTGGAAAAGTACATTAACATACCAAAGGTTACCTAAAGAGCCTCTCAACCTCTCAATTCTCAAATTGGATGGCTCATGCTTTGGTATATATACTTTCTCCCATTCAATACTGTTGTGTATATATATATATATATATGTGCATGAATCGTGTAATATTGCATGCATGCATGCAGGCAGGTACGTACATGTATATAGAAATGCATGCGTATATATTAATTGTTGTTAATGTACAAGATATATATATATATATATATGCATAAGTTTGTTAATTTGGATGTGATTACATATCGGAAAATTTTAATTTATGTCAAGCAGGGGTGCAAGTTGGGAGGAAGGCAACAATAGCGGAACTGAAAGAGGCGGTGGAAGAGGTTTTTACTGGTCAGTTTACGCCGGATGGAGAAATTTCATGGTAAGTATTGAATTGTCAGCTATATATTAGACCTTTTTTTTTTTAATAAATTTTTTGGGAACCAAAATAGGATGAAGCAATTAAGCATTAAAAAATAATAATTGCGATGCATATGGATATATATGGTAAATGTCACTAGTATATTTTTGTGGAAATTAATTCTATTGAGCTTTATACTAATTAAACCAAACTATATGACAAAACCTTGACTAAATTCCTTTTTCCTTTTCGGTTTCTTTTCTAATTTCTTCAATATTCCAGGCATAAACTGTATGATTAAGGTTTTTCTTTTGAAAGCAAGCAGGAACTTTTATTAGAACATAGTATCAAACTCAGTTACAGAAGTCATAGTCCAAAGGCATATTAGTATACAATCACAGTTGTGGATACAAAGAAAAAAAATATATCAACTAATAAGAACACAGCTACAGCTACAATAATTCAATCAGCTTTAACCCAATAACAGCATAAAGCCTAAAACAGAATGAATGAACCTTTCTTTAGCAGCTACATGCGTTTTTAGTTTAGACTTGATGGACTAGACAATACTTATTTTAGACTTGACTTGTTCACCAAAGACAATTTTGTTTCTTAATTTAAATCCAAATATGCATGGTAGGCCGTAGCTCCCCCATGAGAGCTTACTAATAACAGCTTGTAGATTACTCCCTTTCCATTTGTTAATATCCTAATCCACCACATTTTCCCATTCAATTAGTGGGTTAGAGTTCAAACAAATATCCATGGTCTTTTTCCAAACTCTCATTGTGAAACCACACTCAAAGAACAAATAATCTCTGCAGTCAATATTCTCAGGCCATATTAAGTATATAAAATCCCATTCGGGTGCCACCAAATTTGTGTGCAGGTCTCATGTATGGGGTCATTTTTGCTTAAGCTACCAAGGCCAGAAACTAGTTGATGACAAAGCATATATCCGGCTATTTGGAATCAAGGATGGGGTTCAGGTTTGCTATATATTCCATCTTCTTGTTTGGAGTTTGAGAATGTATATATATACTAGTCATATGAATGGATTCTCGTACGTTGTTTGGTGGTAGCACGACGTTTTCAAGCTCAATTAGTCAGATTCTATTCATTTTTGCTTTCTAATCAAGTTGAACTGTTTAGATCAGGATCTTCATATAAAATAAATTTTGAGACAACAGAATATTTTACAATGATTGATTTGTAGAAAGTAATTTTGTAGTATGTATTTAGCCTAAAAATGCTTCACTGATGACAGAAAAGTTACTCACTTGGTAAAATATTGCAAGTTAGACAACGATAATGCCCTTTCGAGAGTAGAGAGCAGTATTTCGCATATATACAATACATGTCATTATGTCAATGTTAAAATAAGAAGGAAAAAACAAAAGATTTAGAGAGAGAATGAAAGAGCAAAAACAAGAGTTTACTTGGTTTGGCCTATTAACCTATATTCATGACAAAAAGTTTTTAGTAACTACATTTTTACTATTTTATACCACATATTATAATAACACAATATAAGGTATATATATAGACAATGGTTGACCTATAAGGGTCATTGATTATTTTTGAATCAATGATAATTGATATGTATTAATTTAGGGTATAATAAGAGACAAACAATAAGGTACATGTATAGTAAAACATAAAAGTTAGATATATTAAGCCATATAAAACGAGTGCATATACTAACAACTCCTCAAACTCAAGGTAATTTTGAGTTTGGAATTTTAATCTTGTGAAGAAAACCATAACCATGAATGATTTGATTGGATGTAAAATGGATTTGGCAATTTGGAATGAATTGTGCCAAAAATTGACTCTGGCAACAAATAGTGACAATCAATTAGTATTTGGAGAATGATTGTACCAATGACCAAAGAATGGCTACTATGGCCGGAGGATAGCTACACTGTTAACCTAAGGAATATCAACATATATAGGCCGACGTTTTGGTGAAGAATATGAATGAGTTGATGGATTTCACATAGATTAAATCCAAAAAAAAAATCAGTAATGCACAAATTAAGGTGACTTAAGAGTCTCAAATGTGAAAACAAGCCTTAAAATCGGAATCTACTCAAAACATGAATTAGGAAAGTGCCCTACCAAGAGAGAAGCAGTTATGAAGGATGTTGGGGTACGTAGTGGTTGATTATGATTGGTTAGAATGATAGTCGGTAGTGCTTGCAGTCCAAACAATGATTAGTAGTAAGCCGAGTGATGGTCAACGATGAGCTACTTGAATCTCATGGAAGGCCACATAAAAGTGACTCTGATATCATGTTTAAATAAAAATAAAGAAAAAAAAATTTATATAAAGAAAGAGAGATTGGAATTAGTAAGAGTTAATGTGATTTAGTATGATGATTTATGTCCAGAAAGAAAAATCTTTAGATTTTTATATTCTAAATTGGGCATCTCAAGAAGCCAATATAGGGCGTATATACACATAATGATTGAATTATACGAGTCTAATTTGATATGCCTTGATCTATGGCATATGCAATGTCTAAGATACATACATAACAAATATAGAGAGAAAATACATCAAGTCATATAAAACATGTGTATATACTAGCATTCTAATACCAAAAGATGTGTATATACTAGCAGTCAAAAACCAAAAGTATTGTAAGACCTGAAAGCAAATCACATGTGTATGGCTTAGTATATCGAGACCGCTAACTTAGATAAATCTTCTCTAGATCTCATGACAATATTGTTGTTGGACAATGGTAGGATTTCGTAAGTTAAAGGCTATTCATCAAGGGACCCTTTTCTTTTTTTTTTGACAAAATGCCTGGTACTTTTTGGATCACCACTTCTCACCTTTTTGAAGTGGAAGATCTAGAACAAATCCCGATTGTTTTCAAGCTTTTTTGTACAGAAAGGTGATATGTTAACCATTTAGGCATTAATTAAGGACTAAATATGAGGTGAAGTTCCTTGCTTGAGGCTTGGTCATCTTTTTAATGTCTATTCCTATAAGAGAGGAAAACACCTCTAGCTACTTTTTAGTGTCAAAGACCACAAGGGAGGTTACTCTATCCTTTAAGTAAAGGGAATATTTTACGAGTCATTATATTTGATGGAGAGATTCCTTTGCTGAGAAGCATGTATAGACTGTATAATTCAATTGGATTTTGGTATTCACTAGAATGAGAAAGAAAAATCAATTTGAAATTAGTCTCCTGCAGATTTTCCCGCAATATGTTTCAAGTTTTTAAGAATGTTGATCTATATTAAATTTTCTCTCTGTACGCATGTGTATAACTAAAGGATCATGGTTCAATTAACAGCTGCTTAGGTGATTTGGCTAATAATTCTTATTTTTTTGAAAAATGCAGCTTTGTTTTTGCCCGGTATCTTTCAATTAACCGTGGCCAAGACAAGAGACCAATAAAGCATAGAACTGCTGCTTATCAACATTCAACAGCTTGTGGACTAGTGGTTGAAATGATTAGCACATTAATGCTAGAAGGCTTGTTGATGGATCTTGCTGAATCCTTTACCTAGGGCTACCGATGATGATGGACTGAAAGCAATCACTTTGACTGTTAGTGTTGGCGCATATGTGTTTGGATTAACTTTTTGTTGAAAAGCTTATTCGCTGAAAATTGATAAAAGTACAGTTGTATATAAAAAAGTAAGGTTTCTAAAAAATATATGCAAATAAATAAGCTTTAAGAGAAAAAGAAAAAAAAAAAGGCCAATCCAAATGCATTACTGAAGGATGCTGATCAATGAAGATATATACTACCTCAGAGTGCCAATATTATGAAATCGATGACAGGAATTTTGATGTGGAATTCATGTTGTCACACTTCTTGAAGGGCGATTTTCATGCTCCAAATTTGTTGTGCATGTGAGGGAAAATTGAGTAGTAGAGGGAATAGGTATAAAAATAATAAATAAATAAAAACCCTACACTGGCCCTTAATATTTTCTGGGAATTGTTTAGGAGGCATACTACTAATAATGGTATTCTCAGCTGAGTCTATGAAAATGACTGGGACAAAGAGGCAAACTGCACTGTTCCATTTTCAGAGCATATAGCGCCTACTTAGCATATTGAGCTTTCTTGAGGTGCCTGAAATTTTTTTGGTTTTTTTCTTTATGCAAAATAGAAAGGGAAAAATAATTTCCATTTTGTCGGAGTGAACCTGATAATAAGTTGGCCTTAGCCTAGACAGTTTTCTTCCTTTCAATATGGCAGATTTTGATCTCTGAGTCAGGTTTAATTCAATAACAAAGTTTAACTACAAAATTAGTTGTAACTTAAGGTTACAACCTTACTCAATATCTTTTTATTGGAAATGAATTTTGACAAATCTACCATTGGATTATATGTTCCTCTCTAATTCTCCATGCTTGCAAAATTTCTAAAAAATTAAAGATCAATAGCCATGTCATAAATAAACAGTTTAAATTGCAAGTTTTTATAGCTTAAAATTATGCATAAAATATAAGCTTATAGATCATATAGTAAACAATATCCGATTGACACAAAATTTGACATGTGTAATAAGAGCGTAAAGAACATGCAATTCAACGGTTAAATTTACAAAATATGTAGTAATGTTTATTTTATTGAGTAAGATTGTAGTTTTAGACTACAACCAATTTTGTAGTTAAACTTTGTCCTCAATGTACATATACTTTTGGCTTAGTCTATCTATCCATTGATGGCTTGTCTTCTTTTGCTTTAATTCTTCATGATGTGTTTGAACATGTTGCAATTGAAAGTAAAATAATGATGAGAGAGTGTCTGAACTCCTGATGGGGTCTGGATTCCAAACTTCATCGTTGTGAGTTTAATATAGCATGGATTGCATGCATCACAACTTGCTATTGTAGGGTAATTGGGAGTTTTTATTATAGTCATTGTCCACAAGATTAAGGTACATCAATCAAACAAGCATACTGAAAATATGGAAAAAAAAAAATTAGGATGAGAGTATTGCACATTTGAAATTCTTTTTTATATGAATTTACATCTGAAATACTTGAAAATATCCGAGAAGGAGACCCTCCTGATTCGAACTGTAGAATTTTTAGACAGATGAACCAATCACTCAAAAAACTCAAAGCTAATTTAGGAAGACCATTAATACATATGAGTTGGCATATATAACACGTCCATTAATTTGCTGGCTCTAAACATGAAGGTGAAATAGTTTTCTCATCCATGCAGATTAACAGAAACCAAGAGAAGAATCACAACACCCAGACAAGACATTACAATGGCGGTAAACTTGTAAACCAAAGAGAGTCGTGAATGGATGACTACTCAGTGCATGTTCCACTATGATTTTGTATAGATGGTACAGGAAACAATCACTGGGACACTCCAAAATATTACCTTACCAGAACGGCCTGATATTACATATTCATAGTCTCATTTAAAGTTGGGAGATTCTATTATGGTTTATGGGTATAAATCCAAGTCAACTTAGCTTGAATATATAGGCACTCTGACTAGAGCTCGGTGGTAATTTATGAAACTATTTAGTGAAAGTTCTCATTTTTAGATAAGGATACTTAAGATCTGATCAACTTTAGAGGGACCATTGTTTTTATAATACCCAAATCAAAATTTCTGGTGGTGAACTAGGTGGGCTCTAAACATATTTATTATTTAGACTGCTTTTAAAAGTGATCAAGTTTGGTTGTAATTTCCTCTAAACTGTTACTGTAGCACAGATTTCCTGAATGAAATATTGGAAACCAGTTTGTATTGGGAGATTATTTGAGATCACCGACTGATAGTTATTCTTGGAAGGATGTCTGCAATGGTTACATTGTGACAGAGCTTGGTAAGCACTGCCATTAAAAGTCAAGAATTATTATAGACAACACTCAAAATTTTGAAAATAAAAAAAAGGGAGGAGAAAGGTAAAGAAGACTCAATGTAGCAATCATCCACAGAGAAGAAAAGTTCACTTTAGTTTAGAAACACTTTGCATCTGCTCCCTAAATCACTCAAGTTTACAATACTCGAGTTTTCTTTATTTTCAAGACAAAAAGGCATTTGTCAATCATTTTTCCAAGGCATAGTCACCTATAAAATGGCATGTACAGGGTTCTTTCTATAAAGAAGGTGCAATTGACAGGATATTGAGGATATTCCTAGCTTTAGTTCCTACAGATGTAAAAACCATGAAATGCATTTTTTCTTTTGGGCGAGGTAAGGAGACCCTTTGTTGCTTCCTTGCACAATAACATTACAAAGACAGGGACACTCTAATGTCAGGGACTGGACAAGTATAGTTCATGTTGTTTACCAGCTGACAGCTATAAAGGAAGCTACAAGTGATATGTCCATCAAAAGTAATCCCGGCTAGCTTTAAAGTAACATATAAAAATTTTCAGGTTGGTATAGTTATGGCTGTAATGACTGTTGAACTTGAACCTCAAAAGAAGAAAATAGCTTCTTATTTGGGAAGACAGAAAGCTAAAAAGGGTCAGAGTGGTCTCATACAGGTAAAAGATAGAAGTGCTGCTAGTGGCATCGTCATTTTCCTCTTTGTTGGCAAGGCTACTTTGGAGAGTTATTGCTGCTTGAGTCCTTTTGAGATTAGGTGGTTAACACTCTTTAGTGCAACTAGAAATATGTCCTTTCTAGCTAGAAATGAGACATGGAAAAAGTTAAAGCTAAAAAAGATCCTAGTCTTATGTGACATCAAAAACTTGTGAAGGCAAAATGAATGTCATAGATATTTATGCTTTGCATAAAGACATATATATGCTTTGTATCTTTCTAGGCAGTATATGCTTTGATTTTTTGCTGGAAAGCTTGTTTGCCCCGAACATGACATGGATAGATGCTGGGGTTTGATGGTCCAGCTCCAATGACTCTCTGCCCACATAGACTTCTGTACTGATTGAGCCCAGATAAATCTTGGTATTTAGCTAATATATAAAGTTCCTAGTTGAAGCAAACTCTAAATGATTGGAAAAAATGGATCAAATTCTAGGAGTAAAATTCTGTAGACTGAATTGAAGCATAATACCTTGACTACATTAAATAGAATAATGAAATTACCACAACTCAAAGCAGTTGGAAAAATCAGGCAGTTGCAAATAACAATCTTGGAAATGACAGGTTTTATCTAATTACAGGAGATAGCTCAATTACAACACAGGCAAATTGTGAGGAATGTTCCAAATTGATGGTTAGCTTTTTAACGTAAGGGTTTAAGAAAAGGAAACTGATGTACCTTTCCTAATCCATTGTCCCTGATGCTCTGGCAAAATTCAAACACCCAAAAATTATATAAGCTTGAAATATAGTCTTCAGACATCCCAGTTAAAACAGGTGGCATCCAAACTTTTGTTTCATCAAATAGTTGAGCCGATAAAAGGGATGCGATTGCTCATCATCTATAAAGCTGCTTGCCAGTATTCAGTGGAGAGTCTCTGATGCTCTTGCAATGGGTGTATGTGATCTGTGGAGTTCCATCTGACTTCTTCTTGCGTCTCCCTTGTTGAGATAATCGAGAATGGTGAGATAAGATGGCAAGGTCATTAAGATCTTGCAATGGAGTCAGAACCTTAACAACTTCATCCATGGTGGGGCGCGATTTTGAGTCCCTACTAAGGCAGTTGTAAGCTAACTGAGAGACTTTCTGCACTCCTCTAAGAGAGTAATTCAGTTCCAAGCGGGGATCCACCAGTTGATAAGGCGGCTTTCGCTTGTTGTCAGCTAGATATGGCCGAGCCCATGTAACAAGATTTTGTTCCCCACTAGGACGTTTCTTGTCCATTGATCTTCTGCCCGTTAAAATTTCAAGAAGCACAACTCCAAAGCTGTAAACGTCACTTTTAGATGTCAAGTGTCCTGGGGAAAGAAGAGCCAAAATTGTAAAATTGGTTAGATCTCAAACTTCTTACGGTACAAGAAATACATGAGATGACTTGCTTGTGAGCCAAAGGCCTGAAGCATCTGAACTGCACAGAACTTAAGTATTTGGGGTTGCAGGACCAACTAATTAGATAGTCAATGCTAAATGCAACATCGTTATCAGATTGATATGAAATATCTCATTTGATGAACTTAATTGGATTCTCTTCAAGTAAATCTTTCACTGGCTAATCTGACATCATAAAATCAGTACCTCAAGATCAATTTAGTCGTCCTACAATTAGCCATGTGAAGGTAAAAGAAGTTTCTATTGAATCCTCATATTTGTCATGCAAGTAGAAGTACAAAACACAGGGTTTAAAGGTCCAAATACTCAAAAATTGAAAATTTTTCTGAACCATGTGCCTGTGTGTCCATGCACTGATGCAAGCACATTCAACAAAAACTCATATGATTTTTGTAGCTTTTAAGTGAGTGTATACTTGACCCTAGAAATCAGGTCATTTAGGTTCTGATGAAGTCAGTCATGATCATAAATGAACACATTGGTGATTTTAGAGATGACACAATGTCTTATCACCAACTTCAGTGTGTAGTCAATCACCTTATCTGCTATCTGAATGCCTCACTAAATCTTGCTATGAAGTCTTCCGACCATTAATTATTAACTATATTAAAGCCTGAATCTATATTTTTGAACTTGTCCTTAAGCATCCAGATTTTTTTATGGTCCAAGATTGAATACAAATGCCTACTTGTACAAATGGTATCCAAGCTTGTAAATATTTCTGCTCTTGTATATAGATATTCAATCTTGTTATAGCTTGTAGGATTTCCTCTGATACCAAACAGAAGGCTTGTATGGTACATGAGAGTTTGAAAACTTTCAATAAGTTCAAAATTTCTTCTAGCACCTTCTTACCTGTCATTACATATTCTGGAGCAGCATACCCATAAGTTCCAACAACCCTGGTAGAGACATGCGTTTTGTCTCCTCGTGGCCCGGCTTTGGCTAGACCAAAATCTGAAAGCTTTGCATTATACTCCTATAGAAGACAATCCCCATATAGTATTAACAACTAAGTGTAACAAAAAATTTAAAATTCATCATTCACTAATATGATTATTTACGTACCGAATCAAGCAATATGTTGGATGTCTTGAAGTCTCTATATATGACTGGTTCTGGACCATTATGGAGGAAGGCCAATCCTTTTGCTGCGCCAAGTGCAATCTTAATCCTATTGGACCACGGAAGAGGTATGGTCCCTTCAAAAATTTTGACAAAATCAGCATTGTTTTAATACAACATTGTGAAGTTGCATGATCATGTGAAAAATACAAGATTACACAAAATTTAAATAATTAAAAAAAAAAAAAAGGCAAGAGAAAAGAAAGAAAAGAAAAAGTTAAATTGAAGGCGTTATCTTAATTTAAGCATCCATCAATCTTTGATCTAGAAGAATTGTTGTAAAAACATAGAACATATCTATAGGCTTATACTCCTAAAGAAAAATCAAACTTCAACATGGAAGGGATTTTAGGATTCAATGATTGCATTACATATCGGAGAGAAACTAGAGAAAAAAGGGGGAAATTAAATATTGGAGTAAGATGAACAAATATTCCATGTTTCATAAGAAACTAAAATTTATTGTAGCAATATCACTTATGTTTCAGAAGACAAATTCTTTTAATTAAAATTTAGAAAATAGTAATGCCAAGCAACTTTCTCGTTGCAGTTTTCCAGAATAAACACCACAATATAAAAGTTTAGCAAGATGAGTTGCAATAAAAATTTGAAGTAGGAAGGTTAAACCATAGCTACACTCACTTCTAAAAAGATGGTTCTCAAGACTTCCACGGGTCATAAATTCATAAACAAGCAGCCGTTGATCATCTTCAATGCAGTACCCAATAAGCTTAACGAGATTGGGATGGTGAAGCTGTCCAAGAAAGTCAACCTCAGCCTGCATTAAGTAAGTGACAGTTACACTCCCAATTTCCAGCATCTCACTAACAATTTACTTTTGACATCAATCTACTAACCCAAAGCAGATATTCTACTAACCACCCATTCTCTATGGCCCTGCAGACCATCCGGCTTCAAGCTTTTGACCGCAACTGTAATTCCTGACCCGGGCTTTGCTGGTGCTGTCCCATTTTCCTCAATCCATCCTTTGAACACATATCCAAATCCACCCTCCCCAAGAATACTATCGGGTCTGAAATTTCCGGTAGCAGCTTTTAGTTCCTGAAAAGAAAATTGGAGCAGCTGGCATGGAGTTTTGCTTTCTGATGTTGGTGGATTAGGCTTATCCGATGATAGCTGAGCTTCATTGGGAGCACAGAGTTCTCTGTTGCTAGCATTTAGATATCGTGTTTCAGTCGCTGCATTGGCAGAATGATTGTCAAAAGTTCTGATTTAATCACAACCCCTCTCATAAAAAAAATACATGATAGATGTCAAATTAGCTTGCTTTGAGCTACAAAGGCTTCACAAAGAACATCAACAAACTCAGCAGAAATGAACTATTACAATCAACATCTCAATTGGACTAGAATAGACACATGAGAACTCATATTTTGCAAAACTTGGGAATTCAGTGAGATGTCACGGTGGCATGAAAAATTGTGCAGCTTTATCTGATAAAGCTTGACTACTTTCCATATGAAGTACCAAGGCCTTAGATGATCCAAAGAACAGAATTATCAATTATGCAGCTATTAGAAGAAAAATTAGTTAACTCTCAATTGTCACAATATTTCTTCTCACACAGAACAAGAAAATTTGTATTTTGTAGCTAGAACTAAAGAAAATGATGATATTAGAATAACTAGCAGAGACCCAGTTTGGGATCTGTTTTCTACTTCACAACTACATCATGATCTCACAATATACAGGAGTCCTTATCAGAACTCAAAATTTAAATGGTTTGTAGAAAACAGGGGAATTGAGTAAATTACCTTTCAAATCCAAGTTCCACAGAAAATGAGTTGAATTACTTTAGAATTTGATAGAGAGAGAGAGAGAGAGAGAGAGAGAGAGATAGATAGATAGATAGAGAGAGAGAGAGTCTCACAGAATGTAAAAACAGAGGAGACCCATATGAAGGCAGAAATGGAGCATTTTCTGAGATAAGTTATATCAATCTTGCAGATTTAAAAGTAGCAGAAAGTACTAAAATTGGGTACCAAAAATAGAGTAACACACATATTTGTATGTTTGTGATAGAGAGTGTGTGTTTATACATATATATAAAAGAAATACCTGCGTCATAAACTAGACTAGTACGAGGGATAGTGTTGGCAGAGTCTTTAGAAGCAGAGGACTTGCAGGAACCTCTAACGCCGCGTTTCAACACAGCCCAGCACCCACACTTCTTCTCCATAGCTCTCTCTTCTGCTTCTTCTTTTGGCTGATTCTCTTAACTTTGATGGGTTCCCATTATAACAATTGGATGAGAGCGGTGAGAAAAGAAGGAATCAGCCATGGTTGTGAGGGAAGAGAACAGAGGAGAAGAAGGGAAAGAGGCAAATAGAGAGAGAGAGACAGAGAGAGTACAAAAGATAGAGAGAGAGTGAGAAAGTGTTATGGTTGTTGTTGCTGCTGCTGTTGGAGATTGCAGGCATCATCATCGCCATCATCGCAGTGTGTACAAAAAGAACTTTTTTCCCACCACCTTTTGTGTGGGGATGGGATCATGGGAATTCCTCTCTCTCTCTCTCACTCTCTCTCTCTAAAATGACAAAATTACCAAAAACATTGTGTCTTTTATCTTTGTTCTAATTTGACAAATTTTTATATTAATCACAAATAATAATAATGCCATGGACACTCCATAAAAAAAAATAAAAATAAAAATGCCATAGACACAATTTTTTTTCTCATCAAATTTCACACTCAATTGAAGTGATTAACTCTAAGAGGTGGATCTATGAGTGTTAATTGTGTCTACTATTATCTATTTTAACAATTAGAAATTTTTTTGTAAAAAAAATTGTATCCATATCTTTATTATACCCACAAAACATTACATCAAAAAAAGTTTTATTTGGTGATTATGGAAACCTATCAATCACTTTGTAAGGATATTTCTTTTTTGTTTTCTTCTACAAAATTAAGAAAATGCAAGAGGATTTCTTCCTAAGATATTGATTGATGCCTCCCTTTATGAACATTAATGTTTTATGGAAAATATTAAGATATTATTTTTAAAATTCCTATTTCATGCCGTATTCCTTTTGATGAAAACTATTAGTTAAATTGTATAATTAGTTCTCGACAAGTCTTTAACTTCATTTGATTAATAGAAAATGCTAATGTAATTCAATAAATTGAAGTTAGTTTGATGACGTGGAACCTATGATGTAACATGAAATCCTTTTGATACATCGTCATTTTCCATAAATTCAATAACAATAAGAATATTTTTGAAACAATTTAATAATTATAGGATTAAATTGAAACATTTTAAAGTATAAGAGTTATTTTGAAAGAAAAAAATGTCAACCTTTTTATTATTATTTTTTTTAAGAAACAAAAATTGTCAAACTTTGTGGACTAAACCATGCAATTTAGTTGAAACTATACTGGGTCCGTTTGGATTGAGTTTATTTTTGCTGAAATTGAAAACTGAAACTGAAAATACTGTAGCGAAATAATTTTTAAATGTATAAATAGTGCTGTGAGACCCATTTTTAATGAAAAAGTTGCTGAAAAGTGTAATTTGTGAGACCCGTGAACAGTACACGGGTGCACTGTTCACAGTTGACAAGTCAACTATTGCGGGCTGAAAAAAAAAAAAAAAAAAAAAAAAGAAGATAAAAACGCAGAACAGAAACACAAATGCCAGAATCAGTGCAATCCAAACAGGTACACTATCGTGTAAACTCCAATAATAAATGGTATATCTTGCACCATCGAGGGTGGTGGTCTATTGACGTTGGGCTTACCCTCCCCCCCAAAGGTTTGGTGGGTGGTAGTTCCTAATGTTAAATAAAAAATAGGAAGCACTTGAAATTATTTCCATGTCATTAGTCCAATGTTCACTAGTACCTTTGATGGAATACAAATTATTTGTACCATTTTTTGTATTTTACTTTATATTCTACCAATCACAACTTGTCATGTATTTGTTTAACTTTCCTTATAAAATAGCCAAAGTTTAAAATGAAAAAAAAAATGACAAATTGTAATTGATGGAATATAAAATGAAATTCAAAATGTGGTATAGATGATTTGTATTCCCTTTGGTGAGGTTGGGTCAAGCTATGGCTTAAACAATTCACTTTTTGCAGGCTTAACCCCAATTGATAGGATGCTACTATAATTTTTTTTTTTTGAGAAACAAATACACACACATAAGTGAGAGAAAAATGAGTTCTAATATAAAGGCACACCATAACTTCACTCATATGTCATGGTAACTTTTAAGGGAGGGTGATGCAAGTTATACTACACACAACATACTCTCTTAAGCAATGTGGGACAATTGCTCATTCTTTTTTTTGAGAAACAAATACACACACACACAAGGGAGATGAAAAGGTGTTCTAACACAAAGACACACTATAATTCCACTCAAAAGTCATTGTAACTTTTAAAGGAGGGTGGGGCAAGTTATACTATGCATAACACACTCTCTTAAGTAATGTGGGATAATTGCCCATTCTTTTTTTTTTTTTTTTGAGAAACAAATACACACACACAAGGGAGAGGGAAAGGATGCTACTATAGTTATGCCTAAGTAGAATGCTACATTTGGCAGCCTCGTCCTACCATTTTTTATTTATTTTTTTTTTGGTTTATAAACATTAGTATACCTTGCTTTATGGGAGTCAATTCCATAAATCATGTATGTATGCTTAATAAGCCTCTAATAAAAAAATAAAAGTAAACTTTATGCTTTATTTAGCTACCATTGTTTGGGGAGAGATATAAGTGTTTGATTGAGACCTTGTAGCAATTTAGGGAAATGGACTATATGGATGCCTCTATTTCATGTGGCCAACTTCCTAAGTTTAGTCCTACTTGCTTATATATGGTAAAATATTGCCTGAAAACTGCTTGACAATTGACCTGAAGTTAGTTTGAGTTCCATATTTGGTGAAGAGCATAATAACAACTAGCCTACTTGCACTATAGGCTTTTTTTTTTTTTTTTTTTTTGAATTTGATTTATCCCTCAATCTTTTATAGAAGACAATAGTCAAGAGTGGCATTTAACCAATGGTTTTTATTTTTATTTTTATTTTTATTTTTAACCAATGGTTGTATGAACAATTTTATTTTAATTTATTTTTAAGGTTAGGTTAAATATATAACAAGTAGGTTAAGCAGAAAAGCAATAATTTCAAAGATGGGGGGAGAGTACGGACGTAATATCCCCACCGAATAAAGGAGTAAAATAGAAACTATACCCGAGATCTTTGAGAACTGACATTCAAGCTTTGAATCAAAAAAGAAACAATAAATAAATAGGAGATAAAAATAGAATAATATTCTTGACTGAAACTAGGATCTTGGCATTAAAAAAAAATGAAGAATATGAACCAATAAAGTTTTAGTGGATTTGCTTCAGTTTCCAGAAGGTTTCCACACACTGCCAATCAGTAATTTGCCTTGAAATTAAGCAACTAAGATTAACGTTCATACTATTTAACGTACGCAAGCATTTTGATTTCCAAAAAGACAAAAAAAAAAAAACAACAAGGATGGCATATTTTTAGAGGTAGCATGATATGCACCACTATGTTATTCTCCATTATTAGGAAATGGGACTTTGCTTTGGTCCTGAGGTTTTCTTTCACTTTTGGATTTCACTTTCTTGACTTGGATCTCTCTCTCTCTCTCTCTCTCTCTCTCTCTGGGTTTAGATTTGGGTTACTGTCAATTCTGGCACCTACTGAGCTTAAAGATCTTTCCATAGAAGTAGTTTGTAAATTTGCTAGATTTTATCTCCAAAAGCTTTCCTTAATCAAATAAGTTTTGCTATGAGTTAAAAAAACCAAAAATCTTGGTCATATTATCGATCGATTGGTCAAAACTAATAGAAAGATAGTCAAGAGCATATTTGAGTGCAATCCAATCAGTCTCCCTCTAGACAATAAAAGTGTATATATATATACCTATATCGAATTAGCAGGTTTATCATAGGTGGGTTTTTCTCTTGAAAGTCTATATATTTATTTATTTAATAAAGAGAGAAGAAGAGAGGGAGAGTGGGGTTAGGGTATGGCGGGAGGTGCTTGGTGAGAGGTCATTTCATCAACCAACCATAAAACAAAATAAAATTGTATTCTATGATGCTTTGGGTGAAGAAAAGCAGTGTGAGAGAGAGAGAGAGAGAGAGATCCTATTCTTTTTTCTACACTGTGCATGCAACTTGGACAAGGTCTTGTTGGAAAGGGTTTTTAGTACCAATTGCCCCCACTAAGTGGGTGGGTCCTACCTTTATAGGCCCCCACCATTTCGGAGAGAGAGTGTTTGGAAGTTGGAACACTGACCAGTGAAGCCCACTCAGTGTCATCATATGCAAACAAGATATCCTATTTTTGGAGGTATAAAGTTACCAACCCATATAATTGGTGCAGGAGAAAGCTCTAGAGGTTTTTGATTTTTTTTAGAGAGAGAGTTGTGATCAACAAAATATACTATGCCCTTACTGAATTGGACCAACTGAGTAGTATCCCTAGGGCCCAAAGAAATCAAGCTGTGTATATAGATAATCATAATCATGATCTGATATGATCCATGAACCATCCAAATTATCCAATGTACCTAGCTAGTTCAAAATGAAAATTGGTTTTGGGCATGCAAAATTTTCAGGTTGACTAAACCAAAAACACAGTGAACCACTTGTGCATGTCAGGTATCTTAATCATGGTTGCTACTATTTATGTTTATGAGATGCCATTGGTGGCTTGGCAGAAAGAATGATACATATCCTAAAGAATATGTGATTGATGTGAAGATGCTTCTTGACTAGTTTCCACCATAGTGTGTGTGAAAGCCAACAACTAAACTGAGTGATTGCAGTTAACCCAATTATCAATTCAACTCAGTGGACAGCATGGGTAGCATCTTCTGGATATGGTCTCTATATAATGTTATTGCTTGTACTTTTGGCCCTTCACATGAAAAATATAATTAGAGCCACAAACCGAAAGCATATTTATGAAGCACAATGAATTTAACACTCAACCCATTTACATATATGGATAAGGACTCGCAAAAATGGGTGAAGCGGAACGAACAAAATACCAAAGATTTAGAAAGACACAATATATATTCGAACTTTAAAACGAGTTCTTCATCATAATTTTCTTTTCTTTTCTATCAAAAAAAAGGAAAGGGGGAAATTTTCTTTAGAATTTTGTTAAAACGAACTTACCAAAATATGCATATATTCTTTTCCATGATTTAGCGATTTACCCTATCAAGATATATTCCTAGATGTGACGTATTCATTATTGGATTTGGATCTAGAGGTGCTTGACAATATGGATGGAAAAAAAATACCCCATCTCGTCTGGTAGGTCCTGCTCTACTCCACTGGTAAGAAATGATGTGTGGGGATGAGTTTTGCTCACTAATGCAAATGTGTACATAATAATGTTGAATGTTACAAAAGATTTGAGTGAATTTTTTTTTATTACCAATTTGTTTTGAGATGAGTTACACAACTCACAATCTGACTGAAGGCGCAAAATTTATATTCTCCTCCATGAAAGCATAAGATAGAGTATTATTTTTAAGGTAGGTTTGGGACTAACGACTATAAGCCTCATCACTAATATCTTTCATCAGTTAATAGGAATCACTATCTCACTTTGAAATTAAGGATATGAAACTACAGTCATATTCCTTAGACCGACTCTTGCCTGAATAAATATATCATCTTTTTTTGTTTAATTCCTGGGCATGGGTAAGAAACTCCCTTATTTAGGACCCTTTGCAAATGAGTTGTTTGAAATGTTAGGATTAGTGCCCTTAACTCCTATTGTATGATGCTATGTATGATATTATATATGACATTATGTATGACTTAATATTGTAATTAATAAAGTTATTTTATTCTTATCTAAAATAATGGTAATATGAATATTTGGATATTATCATATAGTCCATAAGATGCATAGTATGTGATTTAGTCACAGAAGATACAAGTCACAAGTTCTTTGTAAACTCAGAATTTTAGTTCGTAGTCGGTGATGAAATTGAGCATTTCATCTGTGAAAATTATAACATATCAATTAAGATGATTTGTCTTGATCATAGAAGTGGAGATTTCTAGTTGATATGTTTTAAAAGTTAAAACATATTGAACTAGATCGCTATGAGATTTATTATTCTTCTAACAATTGTCAAATGAATAATAAATCTCACGACTTCTATTTACATCAACTTTTAATTCTGAGAGAATAATGGACCTGATCATGAAGTATAAGTTACTTTAATATATTAGGAGTGAGATCTAAAATTACGATCAAAACCTCAGTATGTTGGACAACCACATTTAGTGTTGATGGAACATATATTCTCAATATGAAATTCATAATCTCTTAACGGAAATATAAAATATTTCATTTAAATAAGTTTAATGGGTTTGGTTATTCAGAGTGTTAGGTCTAACCACTTTAGTAAGGAGTTACTAAAGTATATATTTATGAAATTGGATTTCATAAATATATGATAAATAACTTAAAAGATTAAATTGGATACTCAAGAATTAAAATGTAATAATTTTTGAAGTGGCAGTCTACATTTATGACTTTATATTACTATAAATATTTAATGAAGGGGTTGTATGTATAATAAAGTCTTGGAACATAATTTATTAATAAAGTTTAGAGTGCAATTATATTTATATAGTAGTATTAAATATAATTAATGGTAATTTTGGACTTGTTAAGAGTTGACAGAAAAGCCCAAGACCCATTGGAGCTAGTGTCTTATTTGTTCCTTTTTGGTCTCACTCCAAGCCACATATTAAAGCTTAATCGGAATAGCCAAATAGGCTAGCCCAATTAGATAATCAGTTATAAAGAGAGAAATATACAGAATTTTGTATGAGAATGAAATGGTTTGTATGTGAGTGTTGGACACTCTCTTATTCTCCTTTGAACAAACACATATAAATTGATTGAGAGACCACACTTATTGGGCACAAGTGGAATTGGAGTGAAGATTAAAAGTGTTCCCAAGTACTTCTAATATTTGATTTTGAATTTCACCACACCAAGATATACTCTCTTATTCTTATATTCTGAAATTTACATATAGCACATGTTATCAATTGCGAATGAAGTAAATCCGTTAATTTTCTACTACGTATGTTTTATATGTGATACAAATATGTATTTTTTTAACATGAAAAACTATACCTACAAAAAAAATTAGAATTTTAAAGACTATACTTTAAAAGAAAAAAAAAATTGTAGTTTAATCTGCCCTCCTAAACAAACATGCCACAGTGTAGAAAACTCCTTGGACGAATCTACACTTATAGTTGGACTTGGGGCCATTTTGTTGGGCCTGTTTATTTAAGGTCTATATTAGACCGGTTCTATCAAATGTATTTTGTTGCCCTGATGGGCCATTTCAAGACCTCCCACCCCACCTTTTCATCACATACAAAGACAAAAAAATGTGAAGAGCTCTGAACCCAAAAGAATGTAAAGTTGGGTTGGGCCTTGATGTACCTTTTTCGTTTCCTGCTTGATCTGCCAGTTCGTCTGTCTCAACTCTCAAGCCCTCTCAAGTCTCAAGTCTATCTCAAGTTAAGTTGCTATCTATCTTTAAGAGAGAGAAAGAGACAAGTACAACACAAACTCAAAAGACAAAAAAGAGATAAAAGATTTTTGCTATAGAACCCACGAGAGGCATTTAACATTATAATCGGACGGTTCTAGAGAGAGAAAAGTGAAAAGAGTGCATTTTCAACCCTCTTTTTCACTTCTCTATTTTTCTCCGCCACCCTTTCCCATTCGCCAAAGAACAAGAAGTTTCAACGAACCCAAGTGCGTGTACTGTCGACTTTCATGTTCAACGACTATTGATAGGGATTAAATAAAATAAAATAATTCCACAACAACTAGAAATTATTAATTAAATACAAACACGACAAGAAAAAAAAACAAAACAAAAACAAAAATCTCAAAGGTATCAACTATCATGTCTCAAAAGACAAGATTCACAAAAAGCCCACTATAGAAAAGATATATATTTTCCTATCCCAAACCAAACTGAATGAAACACGTCTCTGAAGTGAAAGTCTCACATCTAAAGGTTCTTCCCACTCACGAATCTTGGCTACGTGTCAGCTCCTGATTGGTCATCCATTTTCCCGACCCCACGCGTGGTTGGTCGGTTGCTCTCTCTCTTCACTTTGTTCACCCATGAATGACACAGAGCCTTAGCCTACCCTAATTTATTTACTATCTATATTTTCATCCAAAAAAGAAAAAGAAAAACTCTCTTTCTCTCTCTCTCTCCCTAATCTCAAGACTATAAGTTAATATTATTACCATTTCTTTAACCTTTTCCAAGCTCTTCTTGTCTTTGCATATTGGGGGAAAAAGAATTGTACAGTAGTATATTTGGGGGGGTTGAGGTGAAAAGAAGAAAAGAGTCGGTGAATGAGAGAGAAGGGGTGGGAGATAGAGAAGAGGGAGAGAGAGTAGAGGAGGAGGGAACGAAACATGTCTGCCATAGTGTGCGGGAAGAGATCCTCCATTTTCGAAGATAATCTCAGCCCACCTGTTTCCAAGAGAATTCGTTGCTCTTCTTCTTCACCTGTTCGATTCTCTCCGCCCACCACCGCAACTACTCCTCTCTCTTCTTCCTCTTCCTTCGATTTGATCCACCACCTCACGACTATTTTTCCTCACATGGACCACAAGGTAATTGGATCGGTGTGTTTTGATTTACTTTTTTATTTTTTATCATGTGGGGTTGGATGAGAAATGAGAAATACGAATAGGGTATTTTCAGTTTGGTTCAAATTTGTTACCTTTTCTTTGTTTTCTAATGTTTTTTGATTGATGGTCATTGTTTTGGGTTTTTCTTATTAGGGTTTGATTCGATTTGGTATTCTGTTTTATAAATTATGTTACTTGTTATTGAATTTTTGACATTTCATGGAAATTATTTTACTTTTTGTTTATTTTTAATAATAAGAAATAGTGTTTGGGGAATGGGAATTTCAGTGGATTGAAATTCCTTGCCTCTTTTTGACTTTTTTAATATGCGCCAATTAGCTCTAGCTCAAATGACATTTCCTTCAATTATAATATAATGAAATGGTGGCAATAGTTGATTCTGTAAATCTTTACTTTATTTTGTTCCTAATATGTTGGTTTTAATTTTGGATAGATGGACATTTATTTTGCTGAATAATCCCCAAATTTTTCACCAAGCTTAGGCAAATGCTATGCCTCAATAATTTATGATAAAAATGTGGTAATTCATGTATTAAGGTAGCCAATTAAAGATTTTAGGATAGTCTTGAGAATGCAGTTAGCTCGTTAAATGTGCTTTTGAAATTTGGAGGATGTGCATTACAATTCACAACTCTTGATGTAATATGGTGGTAGTTACTAACATTTGTGGAGAACTATGATCATTATAGCTTCTCGAGAGAGCGCTTGAAGAATGTGGTGATGATCTTGATTCCGCTATCAGAAGTTTGAATGAGCTTCGTTTAGGATCTACTGGTGATAACTTGAGTTCTGCTGCACCCAAATCTGATGCAATACCGGAAGCAAATGTTCAATCACAAGGTATGCTTATGAAATATTTTGAATCAGTTCTTTGAACTCAATCTTGATGTTTTTGGCTGTTTCTAACTTGCATTGGTTCTTGCATTGGTTTGACAGATTTACTTGTTTCTTCTTTATGTGTGTGTTTGTGGAATTTTATTGTTTATGAATTATTTGCATGTGAAGGTTTGCTCGCTGTATGTTCAGTAATGCAAGGTCTAATAGTTTTCCTTTTCTGTAACTTCTTATAAACTGGATGAACATATATTACCAATGATAATATATTAAACTGAATCATGAAATAATGTTCAGAACAATTTTTTAAATATGTATTTTCTATTCGTCAAACACCGCCACTATGACCTATATGACCATAAGAGGGTTATCCTTTATTGGATTGTCTGATCATTGCCTGAGTTTGAGTACCTTATGTTTGCCTCTCTCTCTCTCTTTTCCCCATTTTGTACATTAGAATTCTGATATATGGCAATAATAATTCTAATGTGATCTTAATTATTGATTCTGATTTGATGATCCCTTAAGAATTTTAATTCAATCTTTATCCGTTCATTTTTTTCCCCATTTCTGTGTTCTCTGTCTCCCCTTTTATCTAATGAAACATATTGGCACATGGGCTTCTCACATTCCTTTTTTGTTGATGATGTGATTACTCATGGCAGATTAAACTGGAATATAGGTGTATTAAATCTCTGGGAGAGTTTAGCAGTCCTGTAACTTTGGTTGGTTGGTCAATGTGAAGACATTGTCTCCTCTATTGTATTGATGAGCCACTTTCTTCATTAAAATTTACAAATAGTCCACCTGGGTTTAAGCATTAGACTACATTTGACTTCTCTTTATAGCTTTTAATGTAAACTTTGCTTTGGACCTTGAAACATTGCTTGAATGCTTTTTGGAGGAAGAAAATGAGTATGTTTGTTGACTGCTAACAAATAGAGATCAATTTAGAGATTTATCAAAAAGAGAGTTGGTACTTGAGACATAGCCAAGGCTACTATTTAAGAGAGAGAGAAAGAGTCCATAACGTTGCCGTCAGCTGCCACATCCTGGTTCAGGAATTTTAATCCAATTCAGAGTTCAAACCTTGACTTTGATCAAAATTTCAGTTCCATAAAAAGTAAAATTTTAGGCTAAAACCTTAGGTAATTTAACGGCACATGATGGTAATGGTAAGACGTGTTTATTTGCACTGACAATGGAAACCATCTTTTCATCTTTACAAGTTGCAAAGCTACTTCTTGACTTTGACTTGATCCATTAGCATGTGGAAAGGAATCATCTGAAGGGAATCCATTAACAATACTGAATCGAGTTGGTGCCAATAACATGTCAAGGGAATTGGTATGTTAGGTGCTAATGGATCAAGCACCCTTTGACCCCCTGACTGAATCTTATTGGCAATTACTCATTGCTTAAAAGCAGCTTTTGACCCCAACTTGATTCTTCTTATGTAAGGGAATCAACATAGCAAAAGGGTTACAAACACTGATTTTTTGAAAGGATATCCTCACCCATCATGCTTTTGAAAATTTGAACCAAACTCAGAAGAAACGAGTTTCTTTGAAAATGGGTGGTGCTTTTATGAAGTGCCAGATGTTGCAGGTGAGGAGAATAATCCATGCTATTGTTTCAGATTTTATCTGAGATTTTGTAAACTAATAGAGAACGAGTTCAAGCAATTTATGACTGAAAAGGTGAATGTGAAGTCAGGGGGTATTGCTTACATGATGTTATGTCTCTTTTTGCTTTGCAACTATTCCTTTTAAAATTTAACATAATTTAGTGCAACTTGTTTAATGTGCTTCATTGCTGAGTAAATTTTTTAAAGAATACAAGACAATTGTCATAATTATTGGTGTCAACTATATGCCCCCCCCCCCCCCCCCCAACCCCCCAACCTTTGATTTTCTAAGTTTTGGGCCCTTGCGACCATTTCTAATTGGTGGTGGACTTCTTCATGGGATGGGTGCGATATTTTGTTTCAGGTGTAGTGACAGATAATGGAGAGGTCACACCTGGTGAGGAGCAATCAGCTCCACAGAACCCTCCCATGGATGGTAATGACTGGGTGGAGCTCTTCGTTAGAGAAATGATGAGTTCCTCCAATGTAGATGATGCTAGAGCTCGTGCTTCAAGAGTGCTTGAGGTTTTGGAGAGATCCATCTGTGCACGTGCAAGCACTGAGGCCACCCAAAGCTTTCACCAGGTTGTTTATTTTACTGTCATTTCTGTTACTGTTATTGTGGTTACTACAGTTATGCAGAATGTAATCATAAATTCCCATATTGTTCTTTCCTTTTTATTTTTATTTTCTTTGGTGGATGGGACTATGGGGAAATGGGGATAGAAGTGCAGGGGGTGCCAGGACAGTTTCATGTGGGGGTTAGGGTTTGGACAGTTTAAATCTAATAATATCATGTTTCCTTTTAAGGCTTTGTTTACTTATTGTGGGTTGCTCTATTGTAGGAAAACATGATGCTGAAGGAACAAGTAGAAGCACTTATTCAGGAAAATTCAATTCTCAAGCGAGCAGTGTCTATCCAACATGAACGTCAGAAAGAGTCTGAAGAAAGGAACCAGGAGTTGCAACATCTGAAGCAACTGGTATCCCAGTACCAGGATCAGCTGAGAACATTAGAGGTTTGACTCACAGACCCCATAATTTCTTGACTCTGTATATGATCTCATGTTCCATGTCAGCGGCAGAGTGTTCTGAGGCTATGCTGTTTGGCATTTGAAAGAAAATGTTAATAAAAATTGTGCATTTAGTCTTCTTGGCATAGTCATTTTGATTGGATCTTTGCTTCTTTACAGTCATTGCATGATTGAACTATATTCCTACTGTTGTTTTCTATATTTTCTTTAGTCTGATGATTATTGTTTGATTTGTGATGCACTACCAGGTGAACAATTATGCATTGACAATGCATCTAAAACAGGCTCAGCAAAGCAACTCCATCCCAGGGCGTTTCCACCCTGACGTCTTCTAGTGGTTCTTGGATATGTTAATTTGACCTGGTGGGTGCTTTCAACTGCTGTGAAAAAGGTAGTGCTATTTATCTGTAGGCACTACAAATGGTATCTGATGTCCCAATTGCTTTGTGGGGGGTTTTGCCGTCTTTGTCAAATGGTAGGCAGTGATGAAAGACACATTTACTTTCATTTGAATACATCATTAAGGGTCACTTCTCTTTATTGTTTGTGTCCTCGATTTGAATTGAAATCGTTACACATCATAGATGTTTGTAGGTATATGCGTTAAGAGATCAAATAAATATATTGTAGCACTATACCTTGATAAAAAGATTAGTGGTGCTTAAATTATCTCTAATATTTTTCTCTCTGGTTCGCACTTCTGGTTCGTCTGTTGATAAAGTAATGCTATTGTGAGAAGCTTTTTCCGCATAGAACGTTCTCAAACCCTTTCTCCAACCTTGATTTTGAATACAGATTAATTGTATAACAAATGTTATACGTAATTGTTTTCTTAATATGAAAGTGTAAAAATACCCGCTAGTTGATACAAAATACGAGAATACATGACTCTAAATACTCATCTTTAAAATGTGACTTCAAGTAAAATCCCATCTTGAAGATGGGATGTCATGTTGGCAATTTCACATGGCGGTGTCACACAGCGGTGTTTGTCCATTAAGGCAAGTTGAAATGACACCTTAAAAGATACTATTTCAAAAAAAAAAAAAAAAAAAGGTTTTGTTTTGTTTTATTGTGTGTTGGATCATCGATAGTTAAGGTGAGAGATTTGAACATTGGAATGTGCTAATTAGTTGAGTTACAAGGCTCTTTTAAGGTGAGATTTCTTTTAATCAAGACTAAATAGTTGTATTCGTAGGAGCGTCTAAGTTGTGGGAGTTCAAATACCTGCATCTTCAAAATGCAATTTTAAGTAATATGAGTTTGTGTTATTCAGAATATTTTAGCTATAACTCATGGTGTTTTCAATTGAAATGTTTATAGTTCAAATCTTTTATTTCTTGTTATAACTGTCGAATTATTAAAAAGGAAAAAAAAAAATAATATGAGCTCATGCAATTTTTTACTGTTGAAAAGTGAACATCATAAAACCGCAAGTTAAAAACGCAGTGAAAATTCGTCTTGAACATAAACCAAAAGAGGAGTTAGAAACTTAGTGATTGAGTAACCCTCGAATCCACGTTCATTTTAATAAATTGTGAAATACAGATAGAATTGATTGCATACACTGGAGTACATAATCATCGTGATGAGGGATTCTAAACACAAGGCCCCATTATTCCAATTAAGCTAAAGGTTTCGGTTCTTTTCTTTTGGGATCTAGTTCACACCCAAAGAGCACGCCTGCCAATTCTGTAATTGGCATTGTTAGGAATTCTCTTTACGCACATGCAAGGTTCTCCTTTGCACTTTTCTCTGATTAATTCCTCAAGGAGGGAATGGCTTTAGGACGGATAGCATAATTTAGCTATGCTTGGATATAGAAACAGATAATTCTGCTTGATGCAATGAACAAATTGTTCATGTCTTCATGAATAATCATGGTTCTTTGCACCATATGGATTAATGATTGGATTGACTTAAAAAGATTAGCAAGGTTTGGGCATGCAGGGACCCAATTTATGGACAAAAGCAAAAGGTTATCTTTATTTGGAATTGATACTTTTGCTTGCATTTCTTTTCATATCCTTTTGACATGGTTTTTTACATGACTGTTGTATTTATTTATTTTATTGAAATCAGTGATTATTTATAAAATGTTTATTTAGTTAACTACTAATCTAAAAGTATATTTACATAGAATATTATGCTTTTTAAAATAAATTATTTTTCTTATTTTTTCTAAAATAAAATCCATAAAAATTAGTACTCACCACAAAGGGAGATCTCATTAATTTCCAAACAAATTGAAATTAAGAGCATCTTTATATATTTGTTCGTGCCCATATACATATTTTTTAATTGTTCATCAATGTAACAAGTCAAAAAGACAAAACCTTGCCAATGGGTTGTTTAGTTTCGGGTTATACTTCGACAATAAGTATAGATGCACACCAAAATTAGAATAATTTTCATACTTATCTAAGTTGACAAATTGTTATCTAAGCTGGCAAGTTGTTAATAATAAATATTAAAGTAACGTTAATAATTAGCTCATATGAAAATAGATAATAACATGTCAACTTGACAAATATAAAATTTATTGTGTATGTATCATTGCTCATACTTTAAATGAAAAAATGAAAAATGTTATTATATAGTATATATTAATTCATACCCTCTTACACACGCATAAAAAAAAATGAATTGAACATGACTAAGCACTAACTTTTTTTTTCTTTGGCTGAATGACTAAGCACTCACTTTGAATACTCTAAATTAACATTGATTTCAGATATTTTTGTATGGGTAAGAGTGGGTGAAATGTGAATTGGTGAGCATATAATAAACACCGCGGTATTGAGTCTATTGACCAAACAGCTTATGAAGAGTGAAATATCATATGTACATAGGACAAACAAGGGCCACAGATCCGGACCAGTCCTTAAAAACCAAACAAAAAGGAAAAAATGAAATTACATACTCGAAGCTCTAATTCTAAATAGTAAATACACACAGACTTTCTTTTCCATGTGAGGTTGATCGATGAACTTCTTATATAGAAATTGTTCGAAGGATGAAATGAAACACCTAGCTACTTCGTTGTAATCCCAATAATATATGCTTTCATAGTCTGTTGCTTAGAGCTTTGAAGCATAGCATAGAATATATATGTAGTGATAAATACTGTTCCATTGTTGTTTTTACGCTTTCTGCTAATTATATTTATGTGTGTGCATGTGTAATTAGAGAGATCGAGAGCTTACATAGAGAGAATTAGGTGCCAAAGAGAAGGGTTCCTCCACCTTTCATCATGCTCTTAAACTCAACAAAATTAACCATACCATCCCCATCCATATCCACTTTCCTTATCATCTCGTTGCAATCCTCAATCTTCTTTCCTTCCTTTAACCCCAAAGAGCACAAAACCGAGCCCAACTCCTCCACGCTAATTAACCCATCTCTATCTTTATCAAACACATCAAAAGCCTCCTTCAAATCCTCCTCTCCTCCTTCCTTTCCTACACCTTCTTTCCCATCTCCTTCGCTCGCTCCCTCTTGACCAACCATGGCTTCACACAACACACAAAACTCATCAAACTCAATCAACCCGTTTCCATTAGCATCCACTTTCAAAACCATTTCTTCAACCTCTTTCTCTGTCACAAATATCCTGATGTTCTTCAATGACTCTCTCAGCTCTTGCTTTGTTATGAATCCATCACCGTTCTTGTCAAAGGTGGCAAAGACTTTCTTGAGCTCAGTCTTATTGTGGGAAGTCTTCTCTTTGTGAGAAACTTGTTGGGGTGCTTGAGAAATAGCTGAAGAAGAAGAAGAAGAAGAAGATTTGTTGGGTGAAAGATACTGTTGCACCCATGCAAGAAACTTCTTGCGAGGAAAATGAAAGAATATATTTAAGAAGCCAGCAAGAAATAGAACTGCTAATAACAGCACTGTTATTAGCACCATTTCTGTTCCCAAATACAATCAAAAGAAGAAATTCAGAAAAGGTTAAGGACGAAGAGGAAGACTGGCAAATATCATATAGAGAAGTTTGTTTGATTATGACTTTGTTGTTCTGTTGTGTTGAAAAAGCTTGGTTGAGTATTGAAGTGAAGACGCGGTGTTTGGTGGTACCTTCTGATCCCCACAAACCGCGTGAACCGTAGTAACTGTAAAGTTATCACATATATAAATATGCTTGGTGACACATGGTGGCATTGATGGAATGTTGTACCGTTGGATTAAACAAAGGCAATTGACAATTCTATATATACTACAGTACAGAGAATACTCCACTCTAATTAAATAATGAGTCTGGCTAAATTCATTTGCTTAAAGGTAGATAAAAGTGGCTTTAAGCTAATTTTTTTTGTTAGCTAATACTTTTTATTTAAAATTATTTTTATCTCACATTAAAAAAAAAAAAAAAAAAAAGGCTAGCCAAACACATGTTTGGATTTATTTTTTGACTGTAGTTTATTATTTTATTTATTTATGTACACTTTTTTAAAACTTTATTTTTCTTCAAATAAAACTATAATTTTATCTATTTTCAATAGGTCAATAAAAAATTAATATAAATATGCATTTTTTTAATAATAAAAGCGGTAGTAATCCAAATACACTAAAGTTGATTTTTGCCTTAATTTAATCAAGATGCTCCAAAATGTATTTATCACAAAAATCACTCGCAACTATTAGAAAAATGATACTATTAATGAATATCTTAAAGGCACATGTTAAAAATTAATAAATACTTAATTATGAGCCGTAATGCATATTTATAAATAGGAAAAAAAAACTTGTTAATGATTGATTGGCTAGTACACACGAATTTACTGTAGTTATGTGTGGTTTTTTTAGATATTTGTGTACAATTTCACTTTATTTAAAAAGAAATGTATAAAAATATTATTTAATATAGGCCATCCATTAACAAAAACCTTAGAAAAAAAAATTGAATTAATAAAAAACATAAAGTGCCCTAATTATTTTTTCTAAGGCTTACATAAAAACGAAATTGTAATTTCCAACAAAAATTATTTTTGGCTCATCTTGTGGCGTGTGTAATGGAGGATCTTAGTTGTATAATACATTCATGCACTCATTGTTTGACATCATACTTGTTAGTTGTTAGTACTTTGTGTCCTCGTGGAAGGAACAAAATGATGTTTATGTTTCACCGTCCCACCATTGCACGATGTTAAACCCAACCAAGTTGCACTTTTACGACAACCCCACATACTTCATTTATGATTGTCTAGTATTAATTCCAAATGAAAAATGTTGAGCCATTCATAGCCCTTGGATCTTTCTATTAAAAATTCGTGGAATGAGATAGTGGTTGATGACTTTATGTGGACTAAAAACTTTAAAGTTGGGTGAGGAGGAGATTATGGATTTCTATAGGCCTTCCATTCCATATCCATAGAGAGCTATCGACTTAATTGAATTGAGCCTTGATATGGAAACTTTTTTTTTTTTTTTTTGAGAAAGTTGATATGGAAACTTACTAAACGATAACTTTTAAATTCAGAGAAATCCTGGAATTAAAAATGGACAATCTTAAACCAAATCCTATTTTATGAAAACAAATAAGGATTAAAAAGAAAGCAAGAATAAAAATGATAAGTGCAGAGACTCAATGAAAACTGTTCTAACAAGTAGAGCTATGTTTTGGGAATATGGAAATTTTCAGTACATTAATTTTAAAAAGTAAAAGTGGTATGTATGCTTTTATCGGTGTGATAACATAGTCTTTTTTTTAGAGAATTTCAACTTATGGCATCCGCTCCTGATAATAGTTCTTTATCATTAGACCAAGATACCAATTAATTTTTGGTATAGGTAGGAATTGAACTCCAGATCTCTTATACACCATCAAAGACTTTACCAGTTGAGTTAACTGGAACCCATAATATAGTCTTGATTATAATTGCCTAGGAAAGTTTCATAACAAACGACAATGAAGAATGGGAAGCATTTTTTTTCATGGTTGTTTCTTATTGGACTTCCCTATAATTGGAGCAAAAAAATTCTTGCTAAAGTGCCGTGGTTGATGCGGCACCCGAGTTAATTTCACAGCATCAGATGCCTAGCTTTTGGCCACAACATCATGGAAATGCCCATCAGAATCTGAATCTTTCTGTTTCACTCGCTTGTGTGTTCTTCACGACTTAATTGAATTGAGCCTTGATTTATCAGTGCCGTAACTTACGGGCCATAATAATACAGACTCTTTTGCTAATCAGCTAGAGCCGTAAGAATAAAATCTTTTTGGAAAAAAAAAAAACATGTCAAGAGAAGAGAATGATGCTATTTTTCATCTTTAATTTTAGAAAGAGAAAGTTAAGGCTGCTCATTGAGGGAGTGCCAGATATTTTTCTAATTTGTCTAGGCAAGGGCCCAAAGAAAAAAAATTCATGCAGAAGACAAGATTTAAAAAAGAAGAAGAAGGTAGTACAAACTCCTATCTATAGCGTATCATAGTAATCCACATCTATTGAAGAACAAATAGTAAGCAAGTCAACAAGCCACAACGTGGAGGTTCTTATTTAAAAGGGTTCAGTCATAGCTCGATTTTAAGGCGTTAATCCCAACCCAAATCATATGAGTACTCATTAATCATTGATCCCTAATCCTTGGTATTAGTTACTAAGTTCATTAATTTTTTGAAGGTAAATAGTGGGAGGGAGGGGGGCGTGGGGCGGTTTGAACCATACATATACATGGAATACTGTAGTATTTACCAAACCTTAACATGACTAAGGTTAATGCTAATTTCATAGTTATGTTACTAACTTGCAAGTAATCATTGTGTATTTCTGGAGTATGGTGACATTGTACTCACTCTTCTTACGATTATAATGGGTTTCATTAATTAAATTTATGGTATGGTTTACTACAAATATGAAATGAGGAAACATGGGAGCATCTAATAATTTTTCCTAATTTACTAAATGTATGTTTGGATATAAGTTAATAATAATAATAATAATAATAATAAACAAATTACCAGCTTATTTTTATTTTTAGTATTTAAAACCTTTTTTATATTTTTAATCAAACTATATTTTAACTTAAGCAAAGGAGAAAATAGCATATATGTGCCAAACAGCGACCGAAAGGATGGTCAATTTTGGATCAGGGTATATATATAATTTTTCAACGGAAATTTGACTAGTTGTGGCCGCCCTTGTTGTCTTCTTCCAAGTTCCAACCACTATGCCATATATTTTATATTGTAACCCAAATAGCTAGCTTTTCTCTCCAATGCGGTGTGGGAAAGAATTATTTATAATGCTATAAATATAAGATGATTTCATTATTGGTTATTTTTAATGTAATTTTAATCTTAACTTTACTCTAATCTCACTCATAGAAAATGCTAACAGATTTAACGAATTTTTTTTTTTATAGAGATGTGCTTAAAAACAGGGCCAGCTGAATGGTGGAGCAAAAGATGCGGTCGCTTAAGGCTTCAAGTAAAAAAAAGGCTCCCAAATTTTAAAAAATAGGGTTATTTATAATTAATAAATAAAATAATATTTTTTTTACCGGATAAAAAAACAAATAAAAAAATGCAACGTTCATAATATTTTTCACAATACTTTTACAACTAATGCTAAGTAATAGGTTGTTACAGCTTGTTATTGATGGCAAAAAAAATAATTATAGTGATATTTTCAAATAGAAAACAAAAAGTAACTTAAAACATAGGATTTGTTGTAAAAAATATTGTGAATGTTGCACTTCTAAAAAAAATAAGAATAATAATAAGAGATTAATTAGCAAATTTTGACTAATTTTCATCTAAGTTTACCACTAACATCACTCTTTTACTTACTAACTTACCACTATTAATCTACCACATCAATTAGTATGAAAAATTTAGTCAAATTTTTTCTATCTATAAATTTTCTAAAATAAGAAAAAATTCATCGTAGTTCATGTTAATTAGTAATAATTTTGCAACTAAAACAAGATAATCAATTTTCGCTTTAGGTCCCAAAATGCATCAAGCCGCTCCTGCTTAAAAATGACATGGAAAATAAGCTGATATGGTTACAAATGGTAGAATTGGTAGTAGCTTTCCAGCCTTTTCTTAAATTTCTCCATATTTTAGGATAAAACCTACTTTTCCTCTTTTAGCTAATTACTCTTTCTTTTCACTCACATCATATTCTTTATTTTAAATTCTATTTTATTTAAATATTATTTATTTTTATCATTCTTCTCACTTTCAAAACACCTACTTCACTTCATTATAGTTATCAAGACACAAAAACAATAAATAAATGGTTTAAGGAATGAATGGTTTTTTCTAAAAATAGAAAGCCATTATTCATAAAACCTATCATAGGAGCGAATTGGGTAAGTTGATGCCGAAGGGTTTTTTTGGGTGTCTTTTGGTTTTGGTGAGTAGTTACCCATATTCAACCCTTATCCTATTTTTTTTTTAACTTATATACAAATGCTTCTGTCCAAGTCAATGGCTTAGGTTGTACAAATAGTTACACTAACAAATAAATTGGCCTATCTCTCTCCCTCATCTTTTCTTTATGAGTCACTGATTGCTTCCATCCACCAGTAGTGCCACTAGCCACAACTAGCACCCACCCTTTGCCAAGAATTACCCATCTATCAATCAAAAAAAAAGAAAAAGGTGCTCACTCAAAAATACATTACCAAATCAAAAGCAACTGCACAAACCAACAACAAAAAGCTGTCATGGCACAACAAATTTATCAATATTTTTCACAATTGCAAGATAGGTTGTAATTAGTCTAAAATAAAAGTAATATTAGAAGTGATATTGTACTAATAACAATTTGAATCCCTAAACCAAAATTTTTATCTGAACACCCATATTCCAAATCCTATAAAACAAACATTCCCCAATTCAGAAGTGAATATTTGAAGACTTTGGCATGGGATAGTGGGAAATCTTACTATTCAAGCCCATGATAGAATGAGAGAATTAAAAGTGATTATGGTGAACATAAAAATAATGCTAAAAATGCATCAAAAAATAACGGACTAAATTGACACAGTTAAAGACATGATGAAATCAACAAAAACCAAAAGTAATTTTTTTACAAATGGAAAATGAAAATATAACATTGAAGTAAGTGACTAAAGAAAAATCACTCATTCAATCCAAAATAAGACTAAATAAATAAACTTGTATTAACACTTTCTTGTATTTATAAAGAAAATATTCAAAGTTTAAATCTTTCTCCCGAACTATTAAATTACAAAAAAATACTTTTTGCTCAACAATATTGGACTTTGACAAGACCTGAAGACTAATGGGCTCACATTATAGATTACGTGATAGACCCTCTCAAGTTAACCCACAAACAAAAATTCATGCAAAGGAGCACCGGGCCTTCGTCTTACTGTTGTTGATGCTTATTCAGTGTGGCTCTATTAATAAAAGCAAAGGAGAAAATATTGTATAATACGAAACAAACAAATATTGAGGACTCGGTGTGTCCACTGGTTCATACGAAACAAACTAGTATTGAGAAAATATTGTATAATACGAAGCAAACAAATGCGACAGAAGGAGAGTAAATTTAATTTACCGGTTCATATTGTTTCATTTCGGGCCGGTCTTGTCTGTACATTGCTCCAACTAAAAAGCCCAAGGGTATTTAAGGGCTAGACAAGGGGTGTCCATTGGTTGAGTTTTTGTCTAATCCGCACCAGACCCGATTAGATGGGGTGGGGAACAACCAAATTCTTAGGGTCCGCTTGGTTGAAGGGGTAAAAAAGTGAAAGGATAGAAAATGGTGAGACGATGGAAAAATGGGAGGATAGAAAATATTTTAATTTCTCTCATTTTCATTTGGTTAGAAGTGAAAAAGTGGAGGAATGAAAAAAGTGAATTTGTATAAATTTACTCATATACCCTTGTTAAAAAATGATCATCAATTAAAACAAAAAAATTGACAAACAACCAAAAAAAAAAACATCAACCAATCACTAAAAAAAAAAAAAAAAAAAAAAAAAAAAAAAAAAACAAACAAACAACAAACAAACAAACTTAGCCTAGGGAAAAAAAAAAGGCACATTCAAGAAAGAAAAAAGAAAAAAAAAAAAAAAAAAAAAAAAGGCAATGTGCCCACCCACTGCCCAGGAAATCAAAAAATGAAGAAAAAAGAAAGAAAGAAAGAGGCAACATGCCCAGCACCAAAAAATAATAATAATAATAATAATAAGGAAAAAAAAAAGGAACTGGACATGGACATTTTTGTCTATTAAGCAGCCTCATTTTCTCCTTTCAGTTTTCTCTCCAAAACTTTTTGGTGGGCCCTGGTAGAAAACACCTAGGCCCATCATTTATTTTCCTTTCTCTTCACCTAACCAAACACACTCAAAAAAGTTTTTCTTCTCATTTTCTTTCCAAAGTTTTCCATCCACCTTATTTCACCTCCAAACAAACACACCCTTAGGTATACACATGTGAGTGAAGTGCTACATTGAATAATAATGAGAATAATGAGTGGTTAATATAATATAATTGAACACATATTTATTGGACTTAGACCTTTTAGGTTAAAATGTTTCTATATGTTATATTAATTATTCAAGTAGTCTCCCCAAGTAATTTATCTCCCCATCAACTCCAACAAGTGGTGGTATCAAAGCCCACGGTGGTGTGGGGCAAAGGTGACAAGGTTATAGAGATTCCTTTCACAGTTGGAGCTACTTATACAAATAGACAACACCTACTTCATCTTTTCCTTTTTAAAATCTTAGTCCACCTAATTGTTTAGACTAAACATATAGAAAATGAAATTCCACAAAAGATATAAGTAATTATATCTAAGAATGTAACCACCAGCATTTTTTCTTTATAAACATACTATCATACCACAACATAAAATTTCATGATCAATAACTTGTTTATCCATTTTGAAACACGAAGATCAACCTTTTTAGATTGTTGGAAAGATTTTAGTGAGTAAAAAATTTTGATACAACATATAATAACTCGATAATTTGCAAGAACATAAAAGAAAAATAAATTTAGAATGATCTCATAATGCTATAGAATCACATTGCGGATACATTGTCCTTAAAAGGTTGATTTGTATCACTCGGAGTAAAACTCGGAGCGACTAGAGGTTTCTTGATCAACCAAACTCCCAGGATTAGACTAGAGTGTTAACCTTTGTGATGAACGCACTTCCACTCACAAAGGTTTAAGAACAACCTTCTAATGTCTTTCCTTAAAACAGATATAAATTGTAAAAAAATATGTGGGTGAGAGAATAAAAACTGTGTATTTGGAATAAAAATGACTAATAGGAAAGGGTGTTGTGATAAGTATTATATATGCTACTCATGACAATAATGACTTGTGATTATTGGTTACTAATAACTCATAAAAGTCTAACGATTAGTTTACCCATTATTGTCCGGTAGCTAATTTTCTCATAATTGCTCGATGACTATTTTACCCATTATTGTTCAATGAATAGTTTACTCATAATCCTATAAAAAAAAAAAAAAATAGTTTACTCATAAATTCCCAACATCCATAAAATAAAGAATAATAAAAATGTTTGGAATATTCACCAACACCATTACTCCTTCGTCATCACTCAAATACAATTTCTTTGACAAAAAATGGTTCGTGTTCTATTATCGACAAACTTAACTGTGAGTCTGTGACACGTTGAAATTGATGGACCGATACAATTCTAATTATAGTCTATTTTTAATTTTCTGATGGTCAAGGCCTTCAAAAATAAAGAATGCAAGAGCATTAGCATTGGAAAATGCTAATGCTATATCTAAGGGAAATTTAGCATTTATAAGCTTAAAACCATCTACATCAGAAAATGGTAAAGGCAAGTATTGTAAATTTTTTACAATACTTGCTACAGTGCAATTCTATCTTTAGAATTGCACTGTACCAGAATTGTATAAAAAAAAAATAGTATTTTATCTCTACTCTCTCTCCTCTGTCTCTCATTTCTTTCATTTTGTCTGTGCCCCTCTCTCTCTCGTCTCTGCTCTCCGTCTTCTCTCTCATTTCTGCGCTCTCATCTCTCTCATTTTTTTTTTTTAATGGATTTGGTCCGATGGCTCCAGTGATGTTTTTTTTGGAATGGGTTTGCTCCGGTGGCTCCGGTGATGATGTTTTTTGAATGGGTTTGCTCTCTCATCTCTGCTCTCCATCTTCTCTCTCATCTCTGCTCTCTCATCTCTCTCATTTTTTTGAATGGATTTTCTCCGATGGCTTTGGTGATGATTTTATTGGATGGGTTTGTTCCGGTGGCTCCGGTGATGATGTTTTTTTGAATAGGTTTGAATGGGTTTGTTCCGGTAATGATTTTATTTGAATGGGTTTGAATGGGTTTGCTCCGGTGATGATTTTTTTGAATGGGTTTGCTCCGGTGATGATGTTTTTTGAATGGGTTTGAATGGGTTTGCTCCGGTGATGATTTTTTTTTTTAATGGGTTTGCTCCGGTTTTTGATCGGTGGCTTGGGTTTCAAATTGGTGGTGTGGATTGGTTGATCGGCGGCGTGGATCGGTGGCCTGGCCTGGGTTTTTGATCGGTGGCCCGGTTTTTGAATGGGTTTGTGTTTGTGTGTGTGGCTTGGCTTTGTTGCTGGGTTGTGTTTGTGTGTGGCTTTGTTGCTGGGTTGTGTTTGTGCGTGGCTTTGTTGCTGGTTTGATGTTTGTGTTTGTGTGTGTGTGGGTGTGATGATGGGTTTGGATAGGTTGATCGTTGTATAATGGGTGTGTGTTGTGTGTTGAATCGGTGCTGGGAGAGAGGAATAAAAATGGCTGTTGAAAAGCCTAGGAAAATAAGCTGAACGGTTGGGAAGAAATAATAAAGAATGGGTTAAAAAATAATATTTTAATAAAAATAGAGTTTTGGGATGTAGAGGAATTGTAAAATGGTATGGTATAATGATAAAGTGGTGTTTTAGAATGGTAAAATAGAATAGCATTGGAATTTTCCAATGCTAATGCTCTAATTAGGGCCTTCCAAAAAAAAAAAAAAAAAAAAATCCTGATGGTCAATGTCTGATTTATGACCTATAAAATATTTGGGAACCCACTGATAAATTTTGTCCACTGTCAAAAATTGGTTGTAAAATACCGGGATGGGCCTATAGGCAATAGCCCTTCTTTTTGAAACACTGTGGTTCCAAAAGATCTGTGCCTCACCATATATGAGACAGGTCTGAGCCCCATTTGTGTGGTTCTCGTTTTTCTTTTTAAAATTTTTGCTTTTTTAAAGACTTGGTGTGATATTTTTTATAAAATTAATTTTAAATTACATTAATATAATTAGTAGTATGGTTGAAAGTTAACTAAGGGTTTAAAAAAAAAAATCAAAAATTTTTTTTGAGAAAAAAAAAATCAAATTTAAAGTGTAAGTTAAAGAGTAGAAAATTTTAATCTAAAAAAATTATGAAATTTATTTAAATTCTAATGATTATTTATCTTTACAAAAGTCACTACCATAAAAAATATATTATTAAGGCAAAGCTACAAATATGAAAGAATTCCTGAACGAAATTTTTGATAATTTACGTCACAAACGGCAATTTTGATAAGTGCCAGTCAATTACGACTTTTTTTTAAAAAAAAAAAAACATTTTTTTAATAGTTTTTATTAAATATTTTTCTTTCTTAAAAAGCCTAGTTTCATTGAGAACTTTTTAAAATCACAACTTTCTACTTTTTTTTTTTTTTTTTTTTTTTTAAATTCAAAAAATTAAGCCAAACTCACCCTACATACGCTAAGTCGCTAACAACGTGGTAACTGGCAAATGAGCATTAACTACTTGCAACGTGTCAAGCTTTCAAAGCTCCAAAATCCAAATTGTTCTTGCTCATGCATAATTATTGTGGCCGGTGAAAATGACCATGACAATATTGATTTTAATTTTTTTTTCTTTTTTATGATTGTAAAATTACCATATTATTCTTCTCTAGCCAAAAGGAAAGAGAGGTAAATAACTAAATATAGAATGACTGTTAATGGTACACCTGCCAAAATTGTGAACCCACTTTAGGGTCTGTTTGAGAACAGTTTATTTAGTTGAAATTAAAATATTTTTACTAAAAGTACGGTAGATAAATCTAAAAGTTATCTTAAATAATATAGTAGGACCCATAAATAGTACTAAAAAATGCAATAAGACCCATAAATAGTAACAAAAATAAATTAAATAAAAAAACAAAAAAAAAACAAAAAACTGCCCAATATAACTATATAAGCATATCCCAAACGCAATCTTAACAATGAGAATCTTCTTCTCTTTTTGTTGGTTGGTTTGGGGCCTTGGGCAACAAAATCCTTCCCCATTTGCTTTCTTGAAAATTTGAATGATGAGGGCTGTTGTTTTATGGGCCTCACGTCAAAAATATAATAATGAACCTAATTGATTATTGTAAACCAATAATCTAACTTTCGGCAAGGCGAGAACGGATCTAGGCCTGCTGTTTTGGGGGCCAAATATTGTACCAATGCACAAAACTTTTATTTGTGTGGGGTTTTTACTCTCGAGTGTGATGGTTTGTACCTTAAATCTTTTTTCTAATTTTTGTAAAAGCTAATTCTCAAACTAAAACCTACCACCCATCGTTTTGGATGGAAGACACTTGCAATTGTATAACGTCCAACTTCTAATTAGTATTGTTAAGTTGAAAATTAAGACAACAAACACAAGGATGAAAAATAATAAGCACTTAGGTGGGAATGCATAACAACAGTACAGTTAAATCCCAAAGTCTCGAACGTTTAACTTTGGGTCCTAATTATAAGTCAGATGATTATTTAATATTTTATATTAATATTCTTTGAGAAGAGAGGGTAAATATAAATTTATATATCTAAAATTTTAAATATATATATATAACCAATTGTTGTAGCATTTTAATATTATCTAATTAAAATGAATAAATATGACAACATAAATATAAAGATATGGGAGTTAATATGGAAGATAAGGAGTTAGTGAAATGTTTAATCCCACATTTTGAATTTTTTTATGTAATTATTGTTATTTTAGGTATAATTTTATGTGTTTTAAAGGATTTTCTGGTCAAATTAAAGTCCTATTATGGTAGGATATCAAATTAGGGTCAATAATTTAAGAATATTTTTTCTTTCAATATTAACATGTAAAATCCTATCTTCTAAAAAAAAGAAAAAACATGTAGCATTCCTATAAAAATTTTCTACTATCTCATTCTTAGTATTATCTTTTATTTCCTCTCAAAAAAGTATTATCTTTTATGTTTACTATCATAGCGTAGACACATGTTATTTTTTCCTTTTAAAGTATATATATATATATATATATATATATATATAACAACAACAACAACAACAACGCATATTACAATTGGTGAAGCATAAAGTGGAATACAAAATAGATACAGAAGATTTATATATATTCAAAACTAAGTAACACTATGTTTTGTGAAAACTATGCTAGAATGTAAAGAATTAATGTAAAGAGAATGGGATTAGAAAGATAAAAAGTACATTCATTGTATGGTAGGACGTTAGGACAACGAAGAAGAGAGAAATGATTGTTGTTCTATTTAGGTAAATTTTGGTCCCTCAATTATGGGGTCTGTTACATTATGGTCACTCAATGTTAAAATGTTTTATTTTGACCACCGCATATCCTTGGTGCAGTGGTCACTTCACACGCATATACACTTAGATGAGGTTAGAGTAAAAATTCTATCTTATATTAAAAAAAAAAAAGTTTTAGTTTGGTCCTTAAAACTTTTTAAATGTAATTATTTGATGGACAAAGTTTAGGTACAAAATTAGTTGTAACCTAAGTCTACAACCTTACTCAATATCTTTTTATTGGAGGTAAATTTTGACAAATTCACCATTGGATTACACCTTCTTCTTATATCCTCCATGCTTGCAAAATTTCTAGAAAATTAAAGATCAATAGCTATACCATCAATAAATTGTTTAAATTACAAGTTTTTGTAGTTTAAAATTATACATAAAATATAAGTTTATAGATCATATAGTAAATAATATCCGATTGACACAAAATTTGATATGTGTGTTAAGAGTGTAAAGAATATGCAATTCAATGGTTAGATTTGTAAAATATGTAGTAATGTTTATTTTATTGAGTAAGGTTGTAGTCTTAAGGTACAACTAGTTTTGTAGCTAAATTTTGTTCTTATTTGATTTGCATGAATAACAAAATGTTTAGGCACTCCACATTTTAGAGATAAAAATTGAACCACTATCATATTTAAGAGACTAAAATCAAACTAACCCAAAATTTAAGAAACTAAGATCGAACCCACCAACCAACAATGCAAGTAAGAAATAGACAAAAACCAATAAATGATGGGAATCAGAAGTGTAATAGTACCAAAAAGTACGGTAAATAAAGGTAAAGTTAGCTGAAACAGTACAGTAAGACTCATGAATAGTATCAAAAAGTGCAATGAGGCCAACGAATAGTAGCAAAAATAAAATGAATAGTAAAATAAACTGGCTTTTTAATTTGAAGCCAAACGCACACTAAGTATGTGTGTGTGTTTAACAGTTTGTTTCTTACCAAAAAAAAAAAAAATCCCCAGTTTATATAAATGGACTATTGCACCTATGACGAAAAGTTTCTCTATTTGGTTGGAGCTCTCCCATTCAATAGTTAGTAGAGTTTACAAAAAATAAAAATAAATAAATAACTCTTTAATTGACAAATACAACCTCTACACTATCCAATCAATTCAAGTCATTTAGGAGATATTGGATGTGTGGACGAATCCAACCATTGGCCAACCCATCCTTCGTTCGGTTCCACACCAATCTTACCTGCAACAAAGACTAGCACAAAGGTTTCAAAATCCAGTTACCAAAGTTTTTCTTCAAACTGTTTGGTGGGAGCTCTCCCATTCAATAGTTAGTAGAATTTACCAAAAAAAAAAAAAAAAACTCTTTGGTTGACAAATACAACCTCTACATTATCCAATCAATTCAAGTCATTTAGGAGATATTGGACGTGTGGACGGTTCCAACCATTGGCCAACCCATCCTTCATTCAATTCCACACCAATCTTACCTGCAACAAAGACAAACACAAATGTTTCAAAATCTAGTTACCAAAGTTTTTCTTCAAATTAGTTTGGAGAGAAACTTTACAAACTCTTTATATATATATATATATATATATATATATTTATATTGAGCGTGAATTTTGAAAATCTAACCGTTGAATTGCATTTTCTTGTTATATCCTTCATGCTTGCAAAATTTCAAGAAGATCAAAGATCAAATGCTTTGTTATCAAACAAATGTTAAATTTTCAAATTTTTTTTGTGAATTAAAATTGTGTATAAAAATAAGTTTATTGATTGACTAGTAAATAACATCTGATTTGAACAAAATTTTATATGCATGTTAAGAATATAAGGAACATGAAATTCAATGGTTAGATTTTCAAAATACACACTCAAAAAAAGAGATATATAAGAAGTTTGAAAAGTTTCTCTTCAAACTAGTTTGGAAAGAAATTTTGTTCTATTCGTGTTAGGTGATTCAGTTTACCTTATTTCATAGATTCACCTACACCAAAAGAATGAAAAATGAAAGCAAACATTCTCATATTCCTTTTCAAATTCAAAAAATTGAGTGAAAATTAATCTTGATAGATTATCAATAAGATTTGGATTGAGTGTAATATCAACACTTGGTGCAATTACCCACTCTCCACTCACAAAATATTTTTACCATTTTTACTTTTTAACTTTTTATCAATTTTTTACTCAATAGTTAAGACTGAATTTTTCTTTTCTCTTTTCAACACTCATTCTCAATCATTAAGAACTACTGAACCTAATCTCAATCCATATCAATGATACCTATAGTAATGCAAAGAGTGTGGATCTTTTTTTGAAAAAAAATAGGTTACATTCTTTTTCTTTTTAAATGAGCTGAATCCATTCAGACAAATTAGCACCCAAGTAAATTTTACCCAATTAAACACCACGAACTATCTGCCCATTATTATCAACCTAAATTAAAAATAAAATAAGAAAGAAAAGAAAAGAAAAACAAAGTAATCAGAACTAACAGAATGATACGGTTGCATTGATCCGTACCACTGCATATGATCAGATGATGCGTTTACTCGTGCACAGAGTTGTCATGAATCCTATGACAAATTGACATTAAAAAAAAAAAAAAATCAAAAAAAGTTACTGCTGATTTGGAGGAAAGATAGATGTGGGTCCCTGCAATTATCACAACAATACAAGGATAACATAACCATCTTTTCATCTTCTCTGCCCTTCCTTTGTCCTCTATTGCTGCCCACACGCTTGGGTGGATCCACTGCCGCAGGCTTCTTGCCAAACTACATCTTACTACCAGAATATATGTGCGACCCACCACCTAGATTATACTCTCCTTTTAAAACACAAGTATATATAAATCCTAATGTTGTTAAATTATAGCTGTGTGTGTTTTGAATTTAAATTTTGAATTTTATAGCTGTGTGTGTTTTCAGTTGAAATATCTATGGATTAAATTCTCATACATCTAACAATTAAATTATCAACTGAAAAATGATGTATATTTGCATTAATGAACTTGATTACTATCGAATACTATGTCAAATTTGAACTTGTAAACTATTTTGATTTACATATATGACATGACATACATTACTATTTTGAATTTCTTATTATTTAGATATATTATAACATGCCTCTATCTACGTTATGTTAATGGCGAAACATGTCCTTTGATTTCCTCTATTAGAACTTTGTTTCTATTTATTTTTGTTTTGAATTTGTCAGGTGCTCTTCAATCTTGAAAAATCATTCATTTACCTCGCAAGTAATTAGCCACACCTACAAATGATATAAATGCTATTGATGGTTTAGATTTGGACTCTATTTTTATGTGGGTCTTAATGAAAAGGGATCAGGTTATTTATCTTTAATAGTAGGTTAGTTACACTTCTAATCAAAATAAGCCCATAGAATCATAATATAAATAGATAATAGCTTGTTATATTTTAATTTACCATATAATTTTTATGGCAAAATTCTAACCAAGGATAAATTATCTTAAAATTGAATAATACAAATTTTGTTGAAAAATAAACATATGCAAACCTAAATGTGTGTGTGAATCAAACAAAAAATATCATACATACCCTTCAAGCTTCAACCTTGTGAAATGAACTATTAAAGTTTCATTCAAATGTAATAAGAAGAAATTTCAGTAGACTTCAAATTTAAACATTAAATATTTTTTTAGATAGGTAAATAGTAGGGGAGGGAGATGTGGGTATCATTGGATTATCACTTGAACCACATGCACGAGACATTGGTTTAATTTTATTAATTTTTTGATAATTTGGTTTAATTATCTTAGGGAAACAAATATTTATCTTCTCTAATTTTGCAATAATTCTTAAGCATATGATGTGAGTATTTTATCTATATAAACTATTATTTAATGTTATGACACATTAACCTCAATATCCTCTAGCTTCCATTTCAAACATAATAATTCGTTAATTAGATAATCAGGTTATCAAGAGCCTTGTAACTCAATTAGTTAACTGTTTTTGGCGTTTCCATTCTTGATATTCACAATTCAAATATCTCCATCCACAACTATCGAATTTCAACCAAAAAAAAAGTAATTAGGTTTATCATAGTCTTTTTACCGCAAAGGACATGCAGATTTGGCATAGTTGGCCAATGTGCCTTTTTCCTTTTTTTGTCCTCTCTTCGTTTATTGTTATTATCATTTGATTGAAAATAGGAAATTTAGCCACTCCTCCTCTAAGGCTCTAACCATAGGTACCATGGGAAAAAAGAGGGAGGGAAAAGCTATGAACACATAGGCTCTAACCATAGGTTCTGGTCTTAGGCCGCGTTTTAAATGCGGCTACAGCTTTCACCTTAGGCCGCGTTTTAAACGGGGCTATAAGCCTGGTCTTGGGCTGCGTTTGAAAAAGTGCGGCCATAGGCCCATCAGTCCTATAGTTACAGGTTTTAGGCCACATGAGAAAACGTGGCCTAAAAAAATGCGACTATAGGCTATAGTCACGTTTTTTTGACATATAGCTGCGTTTTAAAAACGTGGCCATAGAACCTTTTTTTTGTAGTGACACCCATCTATTGGTTAAAAGGGATGTACAAGAGTTCAAGATGAGAAATTTTTTTCTTTCACCAAATTCGTATCCTTGCTTGAAGGAGCCAACCAACCAAGGCAGTAGATGTTTCAGAATAATAATACTATACTCCATGATAGTCACTGAGCATAAATTGGCCAAGACAACAAGAAAAAGTACTCATCTTTTTTTCGTCTTTTCAGTTTTGTTGGATATCTTCCTCTAAAAAAATCCCCGAATTTAGTTAAATAGATGAGTTTGGCCCCATATCTAGCAAGATGTAGAAAGCTGAAGGGCACTTTTCAATGACAAAGAGCCAGTACATGTAAACAGTATAACAACAGAAAGGACTAATTGATGTAAGGACTCATGTGTTCTGCCTTTGCAAATCCACTCTGGTGACTAAGCACTCGGTGAAAAACCTGTGAATAAAAATTACTATGAAGCATAAAAGCTGAACATCAATTCCTTCCACTGATGGCAAAGTCGTGGAACATGATTCTGATTCATGCACCTTATTCAAGTATGCCATGTCACATTCAAAAACCCCACTGCTCAGATCGACCCTTTCCCTACAGTTTTAGTAGTTAGAGCATGTCCTACCATCTTATCAGGGAATCCAACTAATACAAAATTTAAATTATACATATGGAACTAGTGGGTATATATAAGAGTTAAAAGTTTAAGAAACCAAAGGAAAATAAATCATATCAAGCCACCCCTCCCAAGGCCCTAGTTAGGTGGGATCAACATAGGTGTTGATGGCCATTTTTGGTAAATATCCTTTAAGCCCAACGCAAAGCAAAGCCTAACTTTCTTTGGGTTAGTTACACATATTTTGTAACATTTAAAAAAAAAAAAATTTATGTGTGGCCCAAGTCCATACTTTAAGTAAAGTTTGAAGGGAGTGTGATTAATATGGAGGGTGAATTGGGCATATTTGGTATTTCTCATGGACCCAAATAGTGCAATCCACAGCTTGGGCTAGATTGGGCTTAGGCATAACCCGACCTAATCAGGTGGAGCAATCCTGAACCCACAACCGACTTGAGAAGATGATTAGATTGGGCGAATCGGGCCTTCAACGAATGGCGGTCAGAAAGGAAAATCTGGCATGATAACAACAGAAAATGGTGAAAATCCAAAGACATCTCACTAGATTCAGTCGAAATCTCACTAAATCTAGCCAAGACCTTGCTAGAAATGGTCGGGATCCTTTCGAATCTACCAAAACTTGTCAGAAAAGGCTAAAAGAGTTAGTTGGCTTGGGTTGCTCAAGTTTTGGTGTAGGAGAACCGTCATCCGACCTGTTACCATCGATTTTTGGAGGAAGAGACAAGTCCATTGCTAGAGTAGTCGGTTTGGTCAGCATCAGATTGGTTCCAGTTGATTCTGGCGGGTGGCTGGACAGCCTTAGGCCCTAAGCATAGATTTTGCTAAGTGGGCTAGGGCCACTTGCAAAATCTGAGGACTATAAATGGAAACATATGCTAGCCACTTTCATGCAAATATCATCTTGCTAGTCTACTCTATATAACTAAAGGCTCAGCTTAACCCTTTTTAGCCTAAGACTAATGCTGCTTCATTTAATTATTTCTAACGAGGTTTGGGACGTTTAGCAAATTCCCTAGATGCCGATTTTGCCTACAGGTTTCAGCTAATTAAGTTTAGTAAATGAATTTTTTAAATTGTGGCAAAACCAACCCATCACATTACCCAAACTAAAACAAATCTAAAACTTACCTTCTGTTTAGCAACACATTAGCTAAATCTTTGATCCATAAGTGAAATCAGACCATATGGATTCCCTCAACCTACTATAAATCCTTGCCATCAAGCCTTGCATCAATAACAACATCTTCTAGCTACCTTAACTAACATAGTTATTTCACTTAAAGTTTTTGAGTCACACATGAGCAGCAAGATATTAAGGGTGTTTTCTATACGTGGCAACACAATAGTGCCCTCTCTCTCCCTTATCATCTCTCTTAATTTTTCCATTTTGTTGTATGTATGACTTAAGAAAACTTCGAGGTAGTAGTGAACTAGTAGGATTTAATCATTTAATTAAATTTTAAATAAACTTTATATTGACCAATTAAAATCAACCCAAATAATCTTATGCATGCATGTCTACGATAAAACCATGGATCAACCAATCACACTTAAACAATGATTTAGCCTTTAGGCGTTGTTTTGACCACAAAAAAAGACCAATTGGCTTTGTATTGCATTGTGACCACTTAGAATATGAATTTTAAGGCTAATATCATTTTGAGAATTTTTGCATACACAAAATTACCATTTTATCCTTAATGCAAAAAAAAAGTTAAAATTAAGAATGAAAATAAATATATGCAGAATGGGTTGTCACGCCTCCAAAGTTAAATAATTTTAACAATTCTATAAATCCTAATACATTATGGCTCCTAAGATGAAAATTTTGGTTCCTCCCCTAGTTATTTTTACAACAAACGAATATATGTCCAACTTAAAATTATAAAAAGGACACATACTACCTAAACATCTCCTTGATGCATACTTAAGATCAATTCGTTGCGTATAACTTTTTATATTAAGGTTGCGTTTGGTATTGGCTTAAAAAGCCATCTTATTTTACTATTTAACTTATTTTTACTACTATTCATGGGTTCCACTGTACTTCTTGATACTATTCATGGGTCTCACTATACTATTTCAGCTAATTTTTACCTTTGTCTATAGTACGTACTTTCAACAAAAAATTTTTAGTTTTAGATAAATAAGTTGTTTCCAAATGGATATTAATATTTTGTTACGTAATAAATTCAAATTTGATTGATATACGCTTTTTTTTAATAGACTTGACAAATTTCATATTAGTCGTCATTTATTTACTATTTGATCTATTATCTTTTATATATATATATATATATAAATAATTTTAAAGTATATAAAGCTTGAAATTTAAATACTTTATAGAAAATATAGTCATTGATCTCAAATCTCCTTAATATTTTTGCAAGCTTTGAAGATATAAGCAATGTTTTAGAAATTGAGTTGTTCAAAGCATCATGCAAGTGAAGTTCATGGTTCTGAGGCTACAAGAAATTTTAATACATAACAAAATCAAGTAGAGATACATAAATAAAATTGAACAAAACTAATTAGACTAAGACATGAAAATCTCAGTCTCTTTATCGAGATTCAAGCCCTCTACAACTGACAAAACTCATAAACTAGTATAGCAGAGTATCTATTTGACTTGTTTATCCCCTTTGAAATACAATAGCCCAACTAAATCATCATACACATTTTTCCCTTGAATATTCTCAAATATGTATCATTATAAATCACTTGATTTATCTGGATAGATATTGTAAATTGTTGTGGTGTTGTATGTGGGCATGGTGCAAAATGGGTTTATTTATAGGTTTGTGGTCTCATTCAAGAGTGATGGGAATTAGAACCCATTAATTAATTCACATGAATATTTTATATATTATTACCGTAGTGGGAGTTTCTAAAATTAAAGAAGCGCATATAAGCATTTTAGATGAAACTGTAGTAAAAAATCACCAAAAAGACACCCACATATGATCATGAATTTTGCAAAAATTTATACAACATGCTACAATGAACATGTAAATAGAGATGTCCACTATAGCTCATCTAAATCTTTTTTTTTTTTTTTAGTTCTCTCTCTCTCTCTCTCTCTCTCTCTCTCTCTCTCTCTCTCTCTCTCTCTCTCTCTCTCTCTCTCTCTCTCTCTCTCTCTCTCTCTCTCTCTCTCTCTCTCTCTCTCTCTCTCTCTCTCTCTCTCTCTCTCTCTCTCTCTCTCTAAGTATCACACACGAAGGGCATGGTAAGTTAGTGGTGGACATATCATGGGTCTAGGTTTTTGGTGCAAAATCATGGATTTGTGAGAATGGCAATGGAGTGGTGAGGGAGGTGGCCGATCATCTTGTTGCGGTGAATTCTTAGTTGTTTGTTCTAGGTTTTTCTTTTTTCTAGTTCTGTTGTTGTGGGTTAAAATATATATATATATATATATATATAAAAGAGTTATTTTATATTATTTTCATGAGATGTATTGGAAAATAAAGAATAGGTAGCATCCATTGTAAAAGTGGTTATGTAAAATAGATAAAGTGACATTTTGGTGGTGTAAAATGCTTCTTATCTTTTTCTTCTTCTTCTTCTTCTTCTCTCTTTTTTTTTTTTTTTTTTTTTTTTAGCATTTCCGGATATGATTGCTCTAACTCTCCATTAAAAAATTAAAGTTCATTTACCTTTTTATTTACCAACAACCTTATTTAATCCAAGTAAATATATAATTACAAGAATTTTATATTTTATATATCAATTAATATTAATATGCACCAATAGATTTAATTGGTAAAAATTAGAAAAATTGACTAAAAATAATATCTAAATAAATTTAAACAACTTTCAAATATGTGTTTTCATTGTTCACGACTTTTATAAGGGGAAAAAAGTAAAGCATAATCAAGTACAAATAAATAAGGTGTTTATTAATCCTTCAAACACGAAGCATTTTAATCTAAAACATGATCATTTTAAAAATGAAAAGATTACTTGTTTATTAACTAATAGATTTATTTTCCCACAAAATAAAACTAACAGATTTTTTTGTATTCCTATGTCATTTAGACAAAATTGTGTTAGGATAAGAAATGGAAACGACAATGATGAAGGTAGGGTATGAGATTCATTTGACAAGGCGTGGGAAACGGGTTGATTTTATTTCTTTTATTTTTTGAGGAGAAGGTAAGTAAAATTTTATTAATACATAAAATAGATCATCATATGGTTGGTCCTCTGGACATCAAGATAAATATATTAATTATTCATTAACTGTCACAACAAAAACACATAGTTTGAGCTAAGACACCTGTAGCTCAAGATTTGTCAAAAATATATCTTTTAGATAATTCCAAACTTAGTTTTTTTTGTATTTATAATTCTAAATACATATTTAGATCCTGTCTCTACATTCTACTCTATACATTATCAAACCCAAAAAACAAGGGTAGAATTCTCCGATCAATAAGAAAATTTCAATGAAATATTCTTTAAAATCTTGCACACATGATTGCCACCAGCATACTAGGCACGATGGTACCTCTCCTAGCCTTAGGGCTTGGTGTTAAGTAGTTGGCTTGGGTTTCAACTCTAAGGGAACACTCTAGGGATACATTTCTAACAAGTTCAACAACATCAACAAAAACCAATTGCACACATGATTGACATTTACATAAAACCAAATAGTGGGTTCCAGTTAGCTCAACTGATAAAATCTCTAATGGTTGGATAAAATCTCTAATAGTTGAATAAGAGATCTGGGATTCAATTATCGCCTATATCAAAAACTTATTGGTGTCTTAGTTTGATGATAAAGAGCTATCATTAAAAACAGACACCATAGATTGAAACATTTTCAACAAAAATAAAACATAAATAAATAAATAAATCATAAAACCGAACATTTCGGCTCTAGTTTGGCAATGGAATCTTTCATAGGCAGCTATTTAATGATCTAGTAACAGAATTCTCTAGTCTCCAGCTTGTAAAAATTGACCATTTGTCCAATACGAAATGGTATTTTCTCCTTCTCAATCCACGGAAAAAGTATATGCAGCATGGATCTCTCATCATCACGTTTCGCACACAATCGTGCAGTAGATCTCAAATGCAGATAAAAAGTCATAAAGGGAGGCACCCTCTTCCTGTAGATTTGCACACATTGCATGAATTTCCCATTCCATACAGTTACAACAGCCCACATGCGCCGTACGAACTCAAAGAAAACAAACTGGTTATCAACCAGATGCAACAGGTTGGTGATATTTAGGTGGACCTGGCTGTAAAGGGTCAGATCAATTTTCCATTAATTCATCAATTAATTTTTGTGACCCAGTTGAGAAGGAGACTGAGCCCCACAACCCAACATCACCACCACCATGATTAGGCCCACCCACCACCACATTAACATCAACAGAGAAACCATGTGATCAAAATCTGTTCCTTTCTCTCTCTCTTTTTTTGTTTGTCCCCCTATTTTTGTCTTGTCATGATTCTTATGTATCTCACTTCCATATTCTAGGTCATGATGCACCTTATACTGTCACCCAAAAACATACATTTAAATGATGTCTCATAAAACATCATACAAGGTTGAAGATGGAATTAATTGCATTTACTATGTTTTTCTTATTTTATGTAAACTGTTATTTTTCAAATTTAATAGTGATAACTGATTTGAGTAGTATATATGAATGGGATTCAAGACTTCTGTAAAATCCCATTTTTACACTGTCCTATTGTCACATACCCTAATCTAGAGAGAGAGAGAGAGAGAGAATTATCTTCACTTGTTTGGTTTTTCTTTTTGATTGAGATGATGAATGGGGACTTTGTAGTTGAAGTTTATAATCAAGACAAAAGAAGGCTAATGATGATGCAGGATTATCAATTCAATTGGTTCATTATATATTTTGTAATTCGATTATCTTTACCCTTCCTCAATGCAAGGCTCATTTATTTGGATTCTTTATTCTAACACTTCATAATGGAGGAAAGATTAATTTATTTGGTTTATATATAATAGAATCAATCGGGGGGGGGGGGGGGGGGGGTGAACGGATGGATAATATGAAATCAATAGGAAAGAAAGATAGATCCCAGCTTATATGTATAAGATCAGTTTGCTTGGTGTTTAGTATTTAATTCAATTGGTTTGCCTAAGGCTACTACATCCTTCTGCTTGATCTCTGCAATCCTTCTCCAATTTTTATTCCAAGGTTTTCTCCACCTGATTATAGACTTTATAGTAGATAATAGGATTAGATTAAATAACTTTAAAATTTCATCAATATCTTTTAGACTTTAAATTTCAACAATTAATCCTTTGCATATTAGGTTTATGACAATTCGGTTTTAAAAAAAAATGGTTTATGACACATTAAATCTTTCATTAATATTACATTAAAGACTAATAGATTTAATAATGTCGTGTATACATATTTTTTTACATATTATTAATAACTTTGAGTGTCATTATTATTATGTGTATATTATATTATTAAATCTGTTAGACTTTTCAATTAAAAACTAGTCATTACATAATATATTTTTTTGTTTAAATATTAAATTTGATTATTGTAGTAGTTATTAATAAGAATTCATTATGATTGTAGTTGCATATGGAATTGTATATTCTAAAATTAGGAATTTGCTATGATTTGATGCACTAGGATTCTAATAAATGGTTAAAATATTGAACACAATTTAAATTCGATTAAAAATATAAATTATAACAATAATGTATAAGTTTGTGAGGTTTCAAAAACTTGTGTAGCATAATATTACAAAGTCAACAAAAAGTCAAAGAGCTAGTATTAATATGAGTTATTTTTGCAACTCCCAAGATGATTTAGTTTCGGAATGGTGGTTAGTGTTGCCGACAAGATATTGCTTGAAATGCAAGGGCAATCAATTTCAAAATGGTGGTAGGTGTCAATCGACTTTACAAGACATGGCGGAGGAGGCCAAGAAGTCAGAGAAGAGAGAAAAAACAAAAGAGAGAGGAGACATATAAAAAAATGGGTGAGAAAAAAGTCATTGGAGTGATTAGGAAGTGGGCAGGATAGACTTAATTAACTTTTGCAAAAATGAGAATGAGAATACAACTAAGAATCCTAAATATTAGGGATTCTCATTTGGTTTCATAAAATGAGAAATGCAAAATGCATTCTCCAAAAAAAAATTCTTTTACCTATTTTAATAAACTTATCAAACACATTCAAAAATTGAAAAATTTATATTTATGTACAGATATCATTCTTTCTTATCTCTGAGCATCATTGTGAAGGACTGATCATGTATACACATAAAGATTTTGATAGAATATACCATGTATGCTACAACTTTGATCATGTATACATATAAAGACTTCGATAGAATATATGCAACATACTGCATAAAAATTTACTCTTGTGATTTTGTAAACTAAAACAAAAAATTTTACCATATAAATAAATAAGAACAATTAAATATACTCATGAACCATATGATAACATATTGATAAGTGCAAATCTGATCAAGTTAGTGTTTGATATTGTAAAGTTGTAATTTACAACTAGTTTATGTTGGCTTTAATTCCATGCCAAATTTGATTGTAATTTTGTTCAATCTTTTGTACCCTATATTTTATGTGAGATTTCTCGTAAGGGTTGTGTGTGTGAGAGAGAGTGTGAAGATTCAAGGCTATTGAAGATTAAAGAAGTTTTCGTGGGTAGCTAGCGAGAAGGCTTCCCGCGAAGTGAAGCATTTGCCCAGCACATTACTAGAATGCGAAGAGTCAGGATAGGATGTAGACAATTGGTTTTTGTGAGTGTCTCGCGGGTAAGGCTTTCCTGCGAGATACCCGTGAAACATTCTGTTTTACCAATTTATCATATTTGATACACACTATCTCTACCCACACTATATATACCCACAGATGTTGAGGAGAGCTTCTGAGAGAAAACCCTAACCACAACCCTTGAGAGTTAGAGATTTTTATACCCACATTTCTCTACACAATCCATTGTGATTTTTCCTTAACTCCTACCTCTCCATTTTCATATCTTTGAGAAGTTGATAGCCCAAACACTTACCACACCCTTTCAAAGTGTCAAGTGAGGTTTTGGTGCTGCTAAGAAGTATTGGAAGAAGCCAAGCTTTGACGGATGCAATTAGGCGTATTGCGGGATTCGGAGAGCTAGACAAGATACGGTTTCGAGAAGCCTTGTTGGAGTAGCAGTTTGGAGGGCTTAGGTGCATTAGGTAGATTAGGCTTGAAGGGTCTCTCGCTACTCGTGTATCCCAACTGATTGTCTAATGGATCAATTTACCGCTTGGAGGGCGGCGGAGAGGTTTTACGCCGAGTGCTTCGGTTTCCTCTTCGATAACACATCGGCGTGTTATCTTATGTTTGCATTCTTCTTCCCTACTTTTTTAGCTTTCATTTTACTTCTGTGTTTTAATGAATATGGTTTAGAGTAGTTATATTGTTTATCCGCTCGCATTTACTCTATTCCGCACTCAATATAAGTTAGAGTAAAATCAATCGAGCCGTAATATTTAATTTGGGGGTTTAAACAGCTCTTGTATTTTTTTTTAATACATTTTCGAATTTTCAATTGGTATCAGAGTGTATACACTTGTTGTGATTTTATTACCTAAGTGTGATCCTAGACCCCTTTGTGATGGACCGATCACAATCGCTCAATGCTCCACCATTCTTTGATGGGAGCAACTATGCATTTTGGAAAGTCCGTATAAGGGCATTTCTGTGTGCTATAGATGAGTCGGTATGGGATTCTATCGAGAATGGGTATGTCGAACCCATGACACCCAAGTCCGAATGGAATAAGGCAGCTCTTGCTTTGACAAATGCAAATAGTAAAGCTATTAACGTTATATTCTGTGGTGTGTCTACTGATGAATTTCACAGGATATCGCATGTGGAGACTACCAAGGAAGCTTGGACGATTCTTGAGACTACCTATGAGGATACCAAGAAAGTTAAGGACACAAAACTCTAGATGCTTACCACCAAATTTGAAGAGCTCAAGATGGGTGACGATGAGTCATTTGATTCATTTTATGGCAAGCTCAATGAAATCGTAATTGCTAAACTCAATCTCGGAGAAGAGATTAAGGATGCCAAGGTGGTGAGAAAGATTTTAAGGTCCTTTCCGGAGAGCTTCCTTGCAAAGGTCACAGCTATAGAAGAAAGTAAAGATTTGGATGAGATCAAGATCTAAGAACTCATTAGATCTCTCCAAACAAATGAGCTTGGACTGCCTTCCCACAAGTCGAGCAAATCACTTGCTCTCAAAACCATCACCGAGAGAATGGATAACTCCTCTGAGGAAGATGATGTGGAGAAGGAGGTAGCATTCCTTGCAAATAACTTCCGCAAATTTCTGAAGATGAAAAATAGTGGGAAGTTGTTCAGCAAAGGAAAGTTTTCATCCCCAAAAGGTGAAAGGAAGGAGTTCAAGAAAAGATATGGGAAGGATTCTCAATCCCCTTAAGGAATTGTGTGATATGAATGCAACGGTCATGGACATCTCAAGAAGGAGTGTCCCAATTATTTGAGAGGGAAGGGTAAAGTGTTTGCCACTACCCTTAGCGATTCTAAAAGCTCAAATTCAGATATGGAAGGAGAATGTGACAGTAAAGGAAATTATAGGGCCTTTATGACAATTGCCTCCGTTGATTCAAAGGATGATTTGAGCAATTTAGTTGATGAACTTAGTAATCTTTCTGAGGATGAAGAAGTTGAAGAATCGGAAGATGAAGACGTGTGTCAAAATGAAGGGGAGAACAACCTTCAAGAAACATATGATTCTCTGCTAGAAGATTGTGGCAAATATGCCAAAGTTGCGAACCTTGCTGTGAAAAAGATAAAAAAAAGGTTGAAGAAGAGCATAGGTGTTACTTGTACAACTCAAGGAATCAAAGAGTGAAGTAGAAAGACTCAAGGGAGAGTTGGTTGAAGCTTAATCTAAGATCAAGTTTCTTGAACTTGAAATTATTCAAGCTAATGTCAAGGTTGAGTGCATCTCTACCAAGAAACTTGACAACATGCTGTCCTCATAAAATCTTCACATGATAAAATCGGTTTGGGCTATACCGGAGAAGGAAGTTCTAGCAGCAAACCTAAGAAGGAAGTAAGGTTCGTATCAGCCTAGAATGAGGAGAAACTCAAAGAAGTGTGGCCTGAGATTGAGACCCCTACTGCTGCAAAAAGAACTATTGGTGCAAAACCAAAGGAAAAAGGGAAGTCATTACCCAAAAATCAAAGGGGGCCTCAAGTGAAGCATATGTGTCATCATTGTGGCGTACAAGGGCACACAATGCCGAATTGTTTCAAGCTTCATGCACTCAAGAAGGCTGACTCTATGCATGCACAGGAAAGTTCAAAAAGAAGACTTAAGGGAGATAATGAGGGACATCTCATTGGAAACGTTATGGAAATGTTGAAGAACATATCACTGTGCCTTGCTAGCTTCACTCCGAAGTTTGAAAGTTATGTTGGTTGTACCTCGCCATCTAAGACTCTCACCCAAAATACTCGTAAAGAGTGGGTGAAGAAGGGTACTTATGCATGATCACTTCCTATGTCCATGCATTAATTCTTCCGATGTTTAGGGTCATAGGTTCATGCATCATGACATACACAATCCTCCTGTATCATTGCTTCCTGTTTATAGCATGTTTCTTTTTCAAATTTTGCTATGTATTTTTGTTGATCTTACTTTACATGTTCTGTTTTTTAGTGTTTTAAAAAAATTCAAAAACCCATAAAAATTGAAAAATCTTCAAAAAGTTTGATCGCTTGTATTGTGTATATCACATGTGAGTTTGGCGTAGTACTTTTGTACTAATGGCATAACGCATTTACAAGCTTAGCTTGTTTTGTATGCACATATATCTTTATGGGAAAAATCTTGAAAACTATATGTGATTGTTATAAATCGATCTTCAAGCTTGTCATGAATAATTAGTCAATAGTCTTGATGGTCTTGATACTTGCATAGACTTGTGTCTATATCTCTTCCCACTTTATTTTTATGTTTTTGCATTATAGCTCACCAAATATAAATCTCAAAATGAAAAAGAAATTATGAGCTGCAAAAGCCGTCACACATACTAGTATTTGACCAGGAAAGAAAGAAAGCGATTTTTTATTGAAATATATGGTGCTCAAAAAGTTAAAGGCTTATTCTCAATATTGAAATATCAAAAATTTCAAACCGATCTCAAAATGAGATGTATTGTTAAAAAATGATCAAATGTTATGATTTGTTAAAAAACCAAATGAAAAGTTTCAAAAATGTGTAATCATTTTCTTGTGGGATCGGGTCATATATGCTCATTTCTATAATTAAGATAGACCACTTGACTTAGTACCAGTTGTGTATGACTTGATTGAATTGATCATTGAAGCTTCACTCTAGTCTAAGGATTATTCCACATTTGATACTCACCCATAACACACAAGTTTTAGTTCAATTAATGCTTATTTCATTTGTGTAATTGTACATGATCAAATGTGATGTGTACACTCAATTGCTTATCGATCAAACCCAAAAAGATTTTTGAGTATTTTATATGTTTTTGAAAGTGTTTTTATACTTTCGTGCTTTAAGTTTTTGTTTTTATACTTCGGTTTCCTCTTCGATAACACATCGGCTTGTTATCTTGTGTTTGCATTCTTCTTCCCTACTCTTTTAGTTTTTATTTTACTACTGTGTTTTAATGAATATGGCTTAGAGTAGTTATATTGTTCATTCGCTCGCATTTACTCTATTCCGCACTTAGTATAAGTTAGAGTAAAGTCAATCGAGACGAAATATTTAATTTGGGAATCTAAACAACTCTTGTGTTTTTTTTAACACATTTTTGAGCTTTCAGATACCATCTCATTAAGACATATTTTGCTCTTCACACACTATTTCCGCAATGGTGCTTTGAAACTCTTAGATTCTACCTCTAAGAATACAATGATCAATAGTTCTTAGAAGAATAACAATCATCATGCATCGGCAAATGAAACTATGTGTGTCTCTCTCTGTATGACTCTAAGCATGAATGGAAGAAAAAAAATGACTGAAATGAAATGAGGGACAACTATTTATAAGCACATTTGCACCAATTCAAAAAATGTGCAATACGAACAGACACATTATTACATTGCATTCCAGACATGCACACAGTAAATACACATGATGTTAATTTCCTCCCGCTTTAATTTTGGCTCAAAAAGAACCACTCAAACACTTGCAAAAAACCATTTTTAACATATTATAATTTTATATCACAAAAGTTTTTTAATCATCAAAGTCTTATAACTCAGTGGCATAATCTACTTTCTTTTTCTGAGAGAACTAGTGTTCAATTCCCCCTCCTTATTGTTATAACTTATAACTATCAAATTATAAAGTTAAAAATAAATCTCCAATTGTAATAGAAAAAGGACTCAATTACATCAAATTATTTCACCTTGTACTAAATGGGAATAAGATATAGTTGAAGTACATTGCATAATCCACATGAAAAAGCATATATTTTCTTAAGAAGTTTTCCCTTGTTTACGTTTCTAAAAATTGAAGTCATATTTAGAAATGAAAGTTAATTAAGTATTTAAGTTCCATTCAATTCTAAATTGCTGACATAAGGGCATATTGTAATTCAAAACCTTTCCTCTCTAGACCCCTAAATATTTTGTGCATGGAGAAGTGTTAATTCAATATTAGAGTATTAGTAAAAGAGTACTAGTAATTCAAAAGTAAAATAAAATTATGGTCATTTTTTTTAAGAAAAAATAAATAGTCATATTGATTTGATATGAAAAGTGATGTGAATGATAATTCAAAGTGTATAATTTAATTCATTTTCAAGGAAAAAAAAAAAGTTATGAACCACCTCTACGTACGAAATTGCCTCCAAAAATAGTGGATACATTATCTCTTCATGTCAGAAAATATGGAGAGTTTTTTTTTTTATGGAAGAGTTCCTAACAACTAGAAAACGAAATTAAGTCATGCTGCTTTACAAAGTTATGAATCAGTCCTCTACGAAATTGTCTTCAAAATGGTGGATACATTATCTTTTCATGTCAGAAAGTTTGAGAGTTCTTTTTGCATACAAGAATACCTAACAACCAGAAAATGAATTTAAGTCATATGCTGCTTAATTTGCAATTTGTTCAAATTGTTTAAAGCAAATTTAGAAATCATGGTCTACATGTGAGAAAAAGTTAATTGGTAATTGTCTTCTTCATCTCCACTTCTTGAATTGCTTTGTCTTTTTTTGCTGGAAGATGCCAAATATATATATATATATATATATATATACATATTACACAGTCTCCTCAAACCATGAGCATTTTGCTATATAATGGTTCTAGAATGGCCTAAAGTCCATAAAATATCTACAAGCTGCATAATTACAGCTTCATGATTGATGATCACACATATTATATGGATCATAATGTATATAAAAGAAAACATAACGATTGGGGGGACCATAAACAACCCATACCTTTAAATCCCAATAAAATAAGAAATCTTCATCACATGCCACCATGTGATGGGGTTGGGATGAAAATACTCTCTCTCCCTCTCTCTCTCTCTCTCTTAATTACATTTCACTTGACTCAATTTTTCCTTTTTTTAGGGGGAAGTCCAAAAACATAAACCCTATAATTTTATTCTGTCCTTTTAGACCTCTCTTTCTTTTTCTTTTTCTTTTTTTCCTTTTTTTTTTTTTAATTGTACCAAACAAAATCCCACCTATAATATCAAGTATTTCATAATTTCTAAGAGTTTGACACAATAATGAAAGTATGAAATTTTGAAATATCATATTTAAAAGCATGAGGTTTAATTTGTTACAAAAATTAAACTATAGGGATTATTATTTATTACTTTTCCTAGCTTTTTAATTTTAATCTTAAGATTTGTTTGTTTGTTTTCCTTACCCCATATGACGTATTGTTTATACCCCACTGCGCACTTACTAGGAAAGTAAGGCATTTTTGTGGGTAAGTCGCACTTTATGAGTGAAGTGATGAACCCTACTCACCTCCCCCTCTCTATAAAGCTGGTAGATATATATGTTAAAGTGGTCCATGAAAGACTCTGTATGGGCATTGGTCATTTCTCTCTTCCTCCTTTACCCTCTCTCTCTCTCAAAAAACACACTGGCACAAGCTATTGTGTCTTCTATACAAGAAAGACACAAAGGGATATATGTCAAAGAGAATGAAAGTGAGATCTGAGGATTTTTTTTTTTTTTTTTTTTTTGCTGGTGATGAAATTTTGTGCAAGTCCTGGTCATGCTTTTCCACAGCTTTCTTGAACTTCTTCTTTTTGCTTATTCTCTAAGATTAACACTTATGGAAGCTCAAGAAAGCTGTGGGAGAACATGGCAAGTTCAGGATTTTGTGGGTGCAGCTAGCTGTTGTTGAAACTTGAGAGAGAGAGAGAGAGAGAGAGAGAGAGAGAGAGAGAGAGAGAGAGAGAGAGACTAGATCTCTCTCACTCCCTTTGTATCTACACCACAATTCTCAAGGCGGCTTAATTTCCTAATATTATCTGCATGTATCATGGTAAGAATCAGAATTCTCATACATGTCACTGCAGTTTCATCATGATATTTTTCTTTCAATTTTGTTTACATCTAATATAGGATAATTCACATAAAGTCCAGAGCTTTCTTCAAGAAAAAACAATTTTGACTCTGATTTACAATGTGGGTTTTTATCTTCCTCATGTTTCTTTACAGAATTTAATTTTCTTCCACACCTATCGAAAAAAGAAGAAAGTAAAGAATTTTATTTTATTCTTAGTTTATATTTCTTTGTTAACTTAAATATACTGCTACACGTTTGAACCATGCATGAAAGAAAGCAGAAATTTTGTTAGAAATTACATATATATTGCTGAAGAAGAAATATCTTTTTTTACTTACTAAACAGTGAAAAAAAAAAAACAAAAAACAAAAAACAAAAAAAATAATAATGAGAGTTACGTTGCAGAGAAGATTCCCTAGCTTTTCTTTTTATCATCAATGATGATAGTTCTTCCTGTTGGCCTTTTGGTTTTTCCTCCACATCTTCTCCTACATTTCAGTGAAAAAGGTTAAACTTTGTCACTATGTGACATCATTTTTTTAACCACTCCCGTCTCATTCTGACTTTCAGTTTTTTTACCGCCTCCCCGGCCCCTCTTCTCTCTCTCACTGTCTAGATCTCCTGCACCTGTTGTAACCTTATGGAATACGCAACAATGTCTTAGGAACTGGAATTGGGTTGTAAAACTGTGTTTCCCAGTGTATTATAGCTAGGCGTTTTTCTTGTTGATAAATTATAACTCGCAATAATGTGTTAGGTACAAGAATTGGGTTGTAACTGCGTTTCCAAGTGCATTATGGTTAGATTTTTTTTTGCTTGATGAATTACAGCTAGCAACAATGTATTAGGCACAAGAATTGGGTTTCAACTGCGTTTCCTAGTGCATTATAGCTAGATTTTTTTTTTCTTGTTGATTAATTATAGCTAGCAACAATGTATTAGGTACAAGAATTGGGTTTTAACTGCGTTTCCAAGTGCATCATAGCTGGAAATGTTTTTTTTTCTTGTTGAATTATAGCTAGAAATATAATGATTCCCTTGATCTTTCTTTTTTACTTTTGCTTTCTTTCCCCTCATAATCTTGGGATCTTCAAGAATGGAATAACTTTCTAAGATCTCGAATCAAACCCCAACTTATACTACCTCAGCTAGGGCCTAAGAGGCTGTGCTTCCCTTGATCTAGACACTAGCTAGCTATATGAATGTTATCAAAGACAGAAGTAATTAAGTCACGAGAATTTATAAGCCTTGCTGCTGCATTAATTATTGACTGGATTATTGCTAGTCTTTGTAAAATACATGTCCTTCTAGTTGATGCAATGTTTAATTTTATCTTCTTCTTGTTGTTATTGTCACTATCCATGGCTATAATGAGATGAATGATGCCGAGGTGCTGAAGAGAGTGGAATGAAATTTTGATTCCTCAGAAGATTATGAGATTCCAAATTGTCCTTCTTTTCGCACGCAGTTGCAAAGGTAATTTTGTTTTTAAAAGAAATTATTACATTTTTTTCATTCTTGAAATATATGTATATAACTCTAATTAATTTTTTTTTCTATAATTCAATTACTATGCATAGTCGAAATTTTTAGTTTTTTCTTTCTTTTCAATCTTAACGTATATGTACATAATTCTCATTTTTTTTTTTATAATTTAATTTTTTAAAAAAAAAAAAAAAAAAAAAACGAAGAGTGGAATTCAAATATTGATTCTTTTTGTAAATTAAAGAGATCAAGTAGTACCATATATGTAAATAATTCTCATTTAATTGTATATTTCTCTTTTTTTTTATACTCATTTGATACTTTAATTATTGAAGAATTTTCCCTTTGAAGCATATTTTCTGTATTCCAAAGTGAAATTTTCACCTTTGTTAAATCGTTTGGATTTTGGATCAATCCATTGTATGTAACTCTCTATTGTATGTTGCTATTTCATAAAATTTTCTTCTTTTTTATTGCCCTTGGATGTATCTCTTTTTTTCTTTTTTTGATGAAGATGTACCCCTATGATCTTCAACAATTCATGATAAGATGAGGGCAGAAAAAAGCAAGCTACATGCAAAAACCACGCTGAGAATTTTCAGAAGGGCCAAAGAACTTTAAAGGTAGCTGTCTCACAAGCATCCTTGTCTCAACCAACTTTTCTTTTTTTGTTTCTTCTGTGGATTCATCCAATAATCTTTCAACAAGTAATGTGGGTAATAATAAATAGTCACCAATCACCATCTTTGGCACGGTGGCACCACCAACGTTAAAAGCATTGATCTGCAAACATCTGAGTCTATAAAATGAGCTACAGTAAAAAAGAAAAAGATTTAGAGTGGGGAAAAATTCAAAAAAGGACCTTTTGAAGAAATGAATGATGCTATAAATTGATTCTTTACCATGTACAAGGGATTAGCCAAGGAAATAAAACAAGTCTAATGAAGGTTAGGTCCACCAAAGTCAAATCAAAATGTAGCCCAGACAAGGAGGCGTGGCAGTTCTGTGCTCCATAAGAGAAATAAAGGTATTGTACAGATCATGAAAGCCGATACTAGACCCTATTAACGAATTTTCAGGGGTTGGGGGGCCATAAACTCTTATGGTTTTAATGCCTGAAATTCATTCCATTAATATACTGTTTAGTTAGCCAGTGGCACAACATGAAATCATAATTACTGACATGGTAAATTATGATTTGAATAACACCATTCTTCTAATTGAGAACAATTTGATAGAAAATATAAATAAATAAAAACCACAATTTTGGTCTTTGACTAACTTTTCGTGTATTACTATTACCTAATTTTCATGTTCTATTTCAGATGTTCAGCCATATTTACCATCCTTTGAAGTGTAATTTTTTTATTTTTCTTTTTTCTGCCTCTGAGCTTTAGCAGTAAAGTTATGAGAGATAGACCTTTTATTCAAAAATTAAACAACTGCAATCTTAAAAAATATCCAAATAATATATCTTCAGATTCATGTTTTTTTCTTTCAATTAATTTGGAATCATATCCCATCCTAATCTGCTAATTTCTTACTAATTATTAAGTCATAATTAATCAACAACTTTAAAATTTGTAATTCAAAGGCATTTACCCCATTCTCTGTGGAAGAACTTGAGTTTAAATCCTCCGCCCTTGATATGTTTCCATCAAGATGTGTTATATGGAACCTCCTTAAAAAAAATTCCTATATACCAAAATAAAAATAAATAAATAAAAAGTTCAGACATTAGTAATACGTAGTCCCCCACCTCCTCCTTTCTTTTTTAGGTACAACTATACTTTTATGGTTTTATCTGCTTTGAACAAATCAACAAAAAAACTAATCCAATCCCACACTAAACTCAAAAAAAAAAAAAAAAAAAAATTAAGAGGAATTAAAAAAATTAATCTAAAAGATATGACTCTAGGATTCTAATTTGTTTGAAAGTAAATCCATAATCCAAAATTAGGATAGAAATTTTGGACCATTTATAAAATAAAATTATATTCAAGTTACATCCCAACATGATAATCTCACTGGCAAAATATACAAAATCCTTGTGAAGGTCACCCGAGAAAGAGTATTAAAAAACCAATGATATTTATCATTGGAGTCGTTCTTCATTGAGAAAACATACTTCCAAATTAAAGAACTGAAATTAGTATTCTCCAAATCTTATATATGGGCATTCCCTTCTAGGGAAAAAAAACACAAGGATACACTTTAACTGCAATTGGTAATACTTGTCTTGCTTCTGAAAGGCATGCATTTATTGCTTTGAGTATGTGATTGTGTATTTAAGAGCAAGAAAGCAGACTTCTCATTCTGCCAACCAAAAACTAATTGAAAGTCAGATAAACAATATCTTAAATTACCGATTGTCTCACTTAAATTATTAGGATATGGTAAATTTAATTATTCAACCACATATTAGATAGAGTGAAGGAGACAAGAATCGAACTCAAGATCTCATACTCTAATACCATATTAAATTATCGATTATTCCAAAAGTTTAAGCTATTAGAATATGATAAATTTAATCATTTAACCAGATATTTCTAACACAATACATGGTTGATGGATGTAATAACATCCCTGATACGAAAATTCTTGCTGTGATTGAGAGGAAAAGAATCAAGCATCTCTCTAGTTGGCTCCAAGGTTGCAAATCACAGGGTAGCATTTTTGATAAACCTTTTGGTTGTTGAAAACTTTATTACCAAGACTGCAGAGTTGGACCTCCTTTTTAATGAACACATATCCTTCTTTAAGAAAGGTCTTTAGGTTAGGGACCTCCATCCAAAACGGATGCATCATCAAAATGCTTTAGGAGCTAGTGCCGACATTGCACATTTTATTGATTTCTTTCTAAACAAACTCATGATCATAATGATTTTGTCAATGTCTATACTTAGTGTCATATATGATGATCAAAAACTGATACCAAACTTGAATTGTGGCAGGTTGATGGCCAACATAAAATTTAGTAACTTTGTAAACTCTTACTCAAAACATATTATCACTAAAAGAAATTTCATTTGTTTTTCTACAATATAACATGAATTTGTGTTATTCATATGATTACAAAAAATGGTGAAAGATTTGTAAATATTTGAGTAGGCCCCTTATATCCCTAATTTTCATCCCTTTCATTCGTTTGTATGCAAGCAATTGTTATATTCCTCATGAATAAAATCAAGATTCCCAATTCCTCCTACTCCTCTAGCCATCAAACCTACACTTATTTTTTCTCCAATTTCATAATTATATGTCAATCCAGCTTCGTCAACTTATGCATAATATTTTTTTCATAGCCGATCTGAAACTTAGATTCTGGTAGGTTAATGACCAGCATAAATCATGCTATCATTATTATTTAAGGGGAAAAAAACATAACATCTCTTATTCAAAATAGAATATTACCACTAAATGAAGTCTTTTCTTGCTTTTCTACAATATATATAACATGAGATTGTATTATTCTTGTGATAACGAAAGAAAGTGAAAGATTTATAAATATTCAAGCAAACCTCCTATATCCCCAATTTCATCTCTTCCATTTGTTTCATACACAAATAATTGTTATAGTCGTCATGAACAAAGTAAAGATTGTCAACTTCTGGAACTACATTATATTCAACAACTTGAGAATGGTATTTTGTTCATAACTAGTTTAAAGTCTAAATTGTGGTAGGTTGATGCCAATATAAAATTTAGTCACTTAATTGATTTTATAAAAATAAAAATACATAACATCTCTTACTCAAAGCACGGTACCGATAAAGGAAGTATTGCTTTTCTATAAAAATAACATGAAATTATGTTTTCTTTTTATTACAAACGATGGTGAAAATTTTATATATATTCAAGCGGGCCCCTCTATATCCCCCAATTTTCATCTTTTTTTTTTTTTTTTTTTTTTTTTTTTTTGTACACAAATAATTGCTATAGTCTAAAAGAATGAAGCCAAGATTTCAATTCCACCTACCCTTCTAGCCATTAATCCTACACTTGTTTTATCCAATTTTGGAATTATATGTCAATTCAGCTTCAAGAGCTTGAGTAAGATATTTTTTTCATGAGTAATGTTACATATACAAACTATTTTATAATATTTTTACAAACTGCTAATATGGCTTTAACATTTTTCAAATAATTATTAGTAAATAAAAATGTGATATTGGTGATAGGTCCAGATTAATTAGTAAGAATTTGTTACATTAATATATAGTTTGTAAAAATGCTGTAATATAATTTGCAATTATAGCATTATTCTTTTTTCATAATCAGTCCCAAACCTAAATTGTGGTAGCTAAGTTGATGGCCAGCATAAGTCATGCTACTATTATTATTTGAGGAAAAAAAACAGAACATCTCTTACTCAAAAATGTGTTACCACTAAAGGAAGTCACAATTAATTTTCTACAATATATCACTAAATTGTGTTTTTCTTTCGAAAATATTCAAATTGTCCCTTATTTTCCTAATTTTCATCTCTTCTGTTCATTTCATACACAAATAATTGTTATAATACTCAACAATTTGCCAAGATTCTCAATTCCACCTAACCTTTTTTCTTTTATACAAAAATAACATGAAATTATGTGTTCTTTTTATTACAAACGATGGTGAAAATTTTATAAAAATTCTATCGGGCCCCTCTATATCCCCCAATTTTCATCTTTTTTTTTTCTTCATTTCGTACACAAATAATTGCTATAGTCTAAAAGAATGAACATGAAATTATGTGTTCTTTTTATTACAAACGATGGTGAAAATTTTATAAAAATTCTATCGGGCCCCTCTATATCCCCCAATTTTCATCTTTTTTTTTTCTTCATTTCGTACACAAATAATTGCTATAGTCTAAAAGAATGAAGCGAAGATTCAATTCCACCTACCCTTCTAGCCATTAACCCTACACTTGTTTCATCCAATTTTGGAATTATATGTCAATTCAACTTCGAGAGCTTGAGCAAGATATTTTTTTCATGAGTAATGTTACATACACAAACTATTTTACAACATTTTTACAAACTGCTAATATGGCTTAAACATTTTTCAAATAATTATTAGTAAATAAAAATGTGATGTTAGTGATGGGTCCAGATTAACTAGTAAAAATTTGTCACATTAATAGTTTGTAAAAGTACTGTAAAATAATTTGTGACTGTAGCATTATTTTTTTTTTCATAATCAGTCCCAAACCTAAATTGTGGTAGCTAGGTTGATGGCCAGCATAAGTCACGCTACTATTATTATTTGAGGAAAAAAAAACAGAACATCTCTTACTCAAAAATGTGTTACCACTAAAGGAAGTCACATTTAATTTTCTACAATATATCACTAAATTGTGTTTTTCTTTTGAAAACATTCAAATTGTCCCCTATATTCCTAATTTTCATCTCTTCCGTTCATTTCATACACAAATAATTGTTATAATACTCAACAATGAAGCCAAGATTCTCAATTCCACCTAACATTTTGGCTATTAATCCTACCTTTGTTTTTTGTTCAATTCCAGAACTATATCTCAATTCAGCTTCAACAACTTCAGCATGATATTTTGTTCATAGCTTGTCGCAAGCCTGATTTGTCGTAGGTTGATGGCCCAATATAAATTCAATCACTGTATTGACAACAACATAACATCCCTTACTCAAAAGCATGCTCTACCACTAAAGTGAGTTGCATTTGCTTTTCTATATAACATGAAATTGTGTTGTTCTTGTCATTACAAAAGATATAAATATTCAAGCAGGCCCCTATATCCCCAATTTTCATCTCTACCATTCATTTCATACACAAATAATTGTTAGGAATGAAGTTAAGATTCCCAATTCCAGCTATCTTTCTATCCTACACTTACTTTTTGGTGCAATTTCAGAATTATATGTCAATTCAGCTTCAGTAGTTGAGCATAATTAATAGTCTTTTGAGATCTTAGGAACATATGCTTAATTACAAAGAGAAACTACTAATGCATGTGAATGCTTTGCCATAAATGAAGTAAAGATCATCATTGCTACCTAAACAATTTAAGTATATTGCAACAATCCAAGTTAAGATATCAAAGAAGAATAGCAAATGCATGATAACTCTCTCCAATACCTTCCCATAGTATAAACCTCTCTTTGTCTTCAGCTTTATGTACATATATTTATGTAAGTACTTAATCACACACACGTACACCCCTAAGGAGAGACTTTTTAGGTACATTAACAATTGACATTAAACAAACCACACATTCTAACACATTTAGAAGAACAATCTTAACTTAAAATTGCTTCACTACCAATCCATAAGGACGCCTTCCCGTGATTCACGGTGGACTGAATTAATGTACACCTCTCAAATGAAGAGACTTATAAGGGGTCACCCTTTAAAGCCATTTTGGAATGTTGTGCTCCAAGGGATGATCTTTATTTATATAAAAGTCAATCTAAAAAACGTACGTAATGATGCCAATATCTTGAAAATGACTTGGGATGGTAAAAAGCTTAAGAAGAAATCAAATTAAACTTTTACTTGAGAAACTATGGGAACCTGAAAGAGAAACGGCATAGAGAAACAACAATTCTGCCACAGAGTATTAGCTGGGAATCGAACAGTCACATCACTGTTGGTATCATATCTTGTTCGGCCATTTGAGCAATGGGACATCATTTTTTGAAACAGCAAAAACTTTTAACATATCTTATCTGATATGGAAGTGTCCAACAACTATAAATGGAAACTTTGTTGACCAAGATACTAACAGAGAGGACTAAGAATGATAGTTCTACTGTACAGCTAGCCATGTAGTCGTAATTTTTACTTAAAATAGATCAAGGAGATGTATTCATACTTTAAACATAACATGTAACTCTTATGGACTTCAAAGGAGCTGTACTTGTAAAATACAGGGATAGTTGGCATACATATACTCTAGGCATGCTTGCATGCACCATGCATGTACTGTGAATGCATATTCACATACGATCAGTTGCTTTATATTCAATGATCAATTTGCATTCCTCACATAGATATGAGATCAGTTTAGAATAACAGTAAACCAATCAAAATAAAGAGACAAAGGAAAAGCTTACAAGTCCTAGATATAAATGGAATCAACTTCACTATCCATTCAACAAGACAAAACAACAGCAGAAATAAGACAACCATATCAAGAAAATTGTGCTTGATTTCCTTTAATATCCTTTTTTTTTTGGGCTTGACTTACACTGTTTACCCACCTCTCTTTTCCATTTTCACAAAGCACAAGGAAATCTTAGCTAGCTTTCCAGCGCCATCCTTTTCCACCAAAGGGAAAAGTTAAAGAAAGAACCAACTCTTTTTTGATTCCACGAAAAAATAAATCTCACCTTTTTTGACTTAGTAATGAATCCTCGTTAGTTGAGAAACTAATCCAACCATTTGTTTTACTTTAAATGGTCCTTTTCTAAAGCATTACTAGCAATAATTCAAGGGCATATAAACTATATAAGCATGACAAATCCAAAGGGGAAAAAAGGAGCACTCTACTCTTACACTTAATTGAATATTCATAATATAGTAATATTTTAAACTTAAAATTATCTAACAGCAAGTGATTAGAATATGCATTTGATTAGTGGGCGACAATTAGACATGAACCATCATATAAATAAAGTAGTTGGGTCATATGCGATATGACCCGTGCCATTTTTTTTTTTTAAAAAGAGTTGGCCTATTTATTGGATGGATTCAAGTTCTCGTGAGTGCATCATCTGTGACTCCAGCTAACTTCACGAAAGAAGCCAGTTATTGTGCTCATGTACACTGAAGATTTTTTTTTTTTTTTTTTTTTTTTTGGGCAGATTTCTAAATGAATATGAAAATCAAGCAGGCACGGTTGCTCATTTTTTGGGTTTCATGAATCTTGGTTTGGCACTTAGTTTGGACCATGCGAGATTCACTCCTATAGATACATGAAGAAAACCAGGATCTGATCCAAAAACATCTCAGCCTTAAGCAGCAAGACAAGATGTTTCTTGCAGTGAAACAAGAGGAACTTTCCCTTCCACTTGTCTTTACCTCAGTTAGGAAAAGAAAACCCTAATTTCCATTTACAAGTCGCTTCTTCATTCTACTCTTGTCTAGGTTTCTTTTCTCAAAGGCAATTCAACACAACTGTACAACATCTTACCTGTATTCTTTGTTCATAAAAGATTCACCTAACCACTTAATTTTCATTTTATTGGCTTTAAAGCTTTGCTTAAAACACAATTGTGTAAAACCTTGTGTGGTCCATTCTAACATTTACTATTTATTCCTTCTAACTATTACTCGTACAAAATCTCATATTGCTCTTTCTAGTGTTAAAAAAGAAGTTTAAAAAAGAACCCTAATCAAGTTTAACTACATTAAACTTGACAAACCAACAGAAAAATAATTGTACGACTTATTAAGTGTACAAAGAACAGTGATTCAATCAAAAAAAAAAAATCGGATGCTAAATAACAGAACTACAATAAATAATAGTAACTCGCAAATGACATGCTAGCCATAAATGAATCTGTAGGTAGGAATCTATTAAAAAAGGCTAATAATTCTGGCTGCACTTTGTATAAACATAATGACTTTTACCTTGTTGACCAAATATGTACCGATCAACTGGTCTATAGCATGGTATTTTTAAAAAAAAAGGTGATCGCTGTTTGATTGATCTGCAAGTAGTATTTATGCTTGGCCTGCAATTGAACCTACACATGGGCACACTATAAAGCCAGACAAAACAATTATAAAAGAGACCCCCCCATTGATCATAATAAACAATAGAAACAGAAGGACAGAAAGAAAAGGATATAGACAAGAGGAAAATACAATACTCAGGGAATCGTAATGTCTTTAAAGTACAAATAAAAAAGAAACTACTTATCCAAGACATTTCCAGAGTAGCAGGGACACAAAGAAGAAAAAAGATTTGACAATTATACGCTCAGTCTGTAGGAACAGAAACATACAAATTGAGCCTTATAATTAAAGCTCCAACAAAATCGTTACACCCAAGTAAATGAGTTGAGTTCTGATATACAACAGCAACAATAAATCTTGGTCCCAAATTTTGGGCTCAGCCATGGATCTTTAAAACATTAGTTAGGGTTTTTTCCATGTATTATTTTTCTCTATTCTATTATATCTGAAATTATATTCTCTGTTAATATATAAAGTGTGAAATTTTTATAACTTGTATATTAAAATTTTGCATATAGAAAGAATACAAGGTGGAAAAAAAAACTATGAAAACTGAATCAGGGAAATGAAAATATCACATCTGTGTGTATTTCAGATTGAATTTCTTCTTTTTTATTGGAATGTCATGTGAATTTTGTATTTTCATACAAAGACATTTGAAGCATAACAGTTCAGAGATTTACACTTATATAAAACTTCCTGCTTTCTGAGTACTGTGTGACGAAGAACTGAAAAGGAAAGCATCAGAACAGTCACCCACACATCAAAAAGAATTAAGATCACAAAAGAACCTCGACATCTATATTATCTACCATAGATATATCTATGAATGCATCATAAAGTTCATGGTAAAAGTAGTAAGATTTACCAGTGGATCCAAAGGAATTAATAGATCAGGGAATGCAATGGAAAAGGGTAGATGGGGATTATATCAATACCAACAGAACCGATCTTGAACTTTTCTTGACCCTGTCTGTATCTTCCCACAGCTTTATTGAACCGCAACCAAGAAAAACAAAATAAGAGAAAAAATAATAAGTCTCTTAACGCATGCAAAGTCTGAGCCTAGCTCGTAGCTGCAGTTCAAGAAAGCTGTGGAAGAATACAAAGAGGACCATCTCATAGGGCAACAGACTAGTAGATAAGATAGAGAGAGAGAGAGAGAGAGAGAGAGAGATGCTTTAGAAGCTTCAAGCCAATCAAAACAAAACCCTAAAAAGAAATGCCAAGACTGTGAAAATAAAAGGAAAGAAGTGGTAGATTGAAAGGTTTTGTGAGAGAGAGAGGCCAAAGGGGTAGAGAGAAGTGGTGTAGGTTTAGGAGATGAAGAGGGTGTGTATATATAGGGGAATTGAGGTCCCTTTTTACCACCAATCCCAAGAAGAATATTGGGCTTAAGAAGATTACAGATTACTGAACCCCACTTCTTCTTTCTTTTCTTTTTTTTCTTTCTTTTAAATTTTATTTTAGCTTTTTCCCGTTTTCACTAATTAAAAAGTGGAATACGTTTTGTTTGATCCGATTTAAACCGTCCACAAATAAATAATGTCAACAAGAAAGAAACGCATATAGGAATTGTAAAGAGTCATAAATTTACGTGCGGCTGGGATGCAACTTACCGGATCTGACGGTGGCGGTTACCCTAGTGGGGGTACACTAATGGGTCCCACCTTAGATCTGTCCATATATGTGGGGCTGGAAAACGTTTGTCCACGCACTTTAAAGTAAGTGAGGTGTACTGGCTAATGAGAGATTGGGTTTATGGGGGGAAAGAAACATGTCCCACTTCAGTTGGAAATGAAATCTTCTTATATCAGTTGCTGCAGTTTTCACCTTAACCAATACTTTGCTGAAATTACACTTCACACCTCAACTTTTATAATGCACATTTTACCTTTTAAATTATGATTTTTATTATACTTTATATTCCAACATCAATTTTGTTGTTAACTTGGATGAAAATTTAAAATTTAAGGTATAAAGTTTAATCAGAAGTATAATCTGGAATGGTAAACTGTAATTTCTACTTTGTTTTTAAAGAGATACTACGTCTACAACATTTTTACAACAAATCACAGGTAGTTAGTTGTTATTGGTTCAAATTTGAAACTAACACTAAGATTACTTTTTTGCCCTAACAATAACAACCAGTAACAATCTACCACTTAAGATTTATTGTAAAAATGATATAGACATATCATTTCTCTTGTTTTTAAGGAATTTAGAATTGAGTCTTTTTACGTGGTGTCATGCTTTTTTGTCAAAGTTAATAGCAAACTTATCGTCGGATTGCAAAGTAGAATAAGAGTTATTATTTATGATGCAAAACATGCATTCAAAAATTTTATGGTGCAAAGTGTAATCAGGGGTATAGTTTAAGTGGTAAAGAGTAATTTCCCTTGATATATTTAACGTACACACTAATGGTTTAAATCTCTCACTCCCAATTGATATATATATATATATATATAGTAATTATTTAGTATTTTGATGGGTTTTAATAAACTCAATTATTAAATTTTTTACAAAAGTTTTGAAGTTTAACTAATGAAAATGTTTAGGGTTTAAACTTCCCCTCTCTTAACTATCAAAAAAAGAACAAGTGGATTGGATTTGAAACTTGTTTACACCAATACACCAAAAAGAAACTCAATTGTGTCTTAACCCATATAGAACAATTATCATGGAGCGGATATCATAAGTTCCACATTTTATCCTATCTAATGTTATGAATACCATTTCGGAACCCGTTTCGGTTTGTCTATTGGAATGGAATATTTTGGTACCAGCCAATTTCAGGTACCGTTTTGGAAACCATTTCGGAATTACTGCTAAAATATATATTTATATATTATTATTGCTCTTATGTAAAATAATTAATTTAATATAGCTTTCTATTAAAATAAAGTGGGATTATTATTTTAAAAAAACATTTATTTTATGTTTTTTTTTTTGTAAATAAAACTCACATTTTGGGTAATTGTACACAAGGGAGCTTCCAAGAAGCTTCCTACTATCTACTTTTTCCCATCTCCCGTGATTAGTACAGTATAACCTACTAATGCAGATTGCTAGTCTTTCAACTCTCTTCATCATTTCATGTCTAAGCTCCTTTCTCCACTCATTCTCATCTTCTTCATCTCCTTTTTTTTTTTTTTTTCACAATTCACGTCATTTTTGCTTCATCAATTCATCTTGCTTTTCAATTTTATTTTCAACTTCTCTGTCACAGTTGAGAGGGTCAGATAGTGAGAAATTATAGAGAGACTAGAAGCTACAGGACGCCGATCAAGTTCAGGAAGGGAAAATAAGAAGCCAAAATCATACCGGCCGGAAAAATGAATTTCGGCTGAAATTGGCCAGAATTGACCGGAACACCCAGAATGGCCCGAAATGGGGCGAAATTTAATTCGAGGTGGAATGAAGGGTATTACCATTCCGGTTTACACATTGGTATGAGATATTCCGGCCGTTCCGGCCGGAACGGAACGAAATCCATAACAATGATCCTATCTAGTAAAATAATATTTATGTAGTATTTTGGAAGCAATATTTTCTTCTAGCATGTAATAATAAATTTTATTAACTAAATTTATAATGAGACTCACCATTCTTATGAGAGAATAGGGTATTACTCCTACAATATCTAATATTTTTTCTTGAATCAAAATCTTCTAGATTTATTTGAGTAAATTATACTATGGACTAAGGAGCTTTTAAAATCTTATATATCCATTTTGTAATAAGTGAATTAGATTTTTTCACATCCTTAATAATTTATAGATGATGTGGCAAAATCCAATTCATGATTAGATAATATTTTAGAAAATCCATAGCAAAGTTATCCCAAGAACTCAAAAGGATACTAATTCATTTTTCTAATTTATTTAATGGCTATATACAACATTATTGTTGTTTTTATGAGTTCCATATGCACATTGCATAAGAGAGAGGCGCTACTCCTTCATTTAAGCTGAATACAATGAGATACGTACTAAGCAATTAAAAAGTTACATCATATACTTCTTTTAGTAATTTGCTTTCGTTTATAGTAAAAACTAAAAAGGTTCACTTTACTTTTTTTTTCCCTTTCCATCAAGAATCAAGACTCTTATGGCTCAACAGTATCATCTGATACTCTTCATGTGAAAACACCTCCCATTTTTTGTAATTACAAATTAGAGGGGGGGAAAACTTTCCTATCCTTCAACCAAATTTGTTGTTGTCCACTATTCTCTAACTGCAATTAAAGCATTAAAAAAAAGTGAGAGTAAAACCCTACTATAACTATTAAAAAAACACGAAACAAAACAAAGAAAGTGAGAGCCTTGATCAATTTAATTGTACAAACTTCTAAAAATCCCCCTAAAAAGAGGTATTTGCAATGTTACAAAAGGTCTTCATCATCAAAAATAATAAAAATAAATTAGTGTGGGTTATATTTAACTCAATTGATAAAGTTGGGAAGATTGAATCTCAGATCTTTTATTCAACCATCAAATACTTTACCAATTAAGCTAACTGGAACTTACAACTAATTAGTGTCTTAGGCCTTTAGCCTAATGATAAAAAGCAATTATCATAAAGTAGACGACATAAATTCAAATCCTATGGTATCAATTAAAAATCTATATTCGATAATATATTTTATATATACAAAACCAAAGACGTTTGACTTTTATTTGATTTCATAATATTTTGTCACATAAACTTTAGTGCCGCATAATTTTACACATCATTTTCTATTATATATTTTTAATTGATTTTATATCTCATCCTATATTAAAAGGTAAAATAATTTAAGTAATATTACAGACACAAACTATTTTACAACATTTTTACAAACTGCTGATGTGGCAAATTCTTACTAGTTCTAATATGGGCCCATCATTAACATCACATTTTTACTTGCAATAACTATTTGAAAAATACTAAAGCCACATCAGCAATTTGTAAAAATGTTGTAAAATAGTTTGTATTTGTAGCATTACTCAAAAAATTTGACACATCATTTTTATTATATATTTTTAATTGATTTTTTATTTCATTGTATATTTAAACCCTCTATTAAAATGTAATCAAATAATATTTTCTCTAAACTATATAATATGTAATTTCATATATAAATACAATGATAATAAATACTCTTCTCATAATTATTAATTTTAATTTTTTTATAAAAGAAAATATATATATATATATATATATATATATCATATTTGGTTAATTTTTATGGGTTATTGACTAATTAAATGATAAAGAGTTATCATCAGGAGTGGACGCCATAAGTTGAAACTCTCTAAAAAAAAGGGTCAATTAACTTTGTCTAATTTGGATTTTTTTTTAAAGACTGTATTTTTTTCTTGTTTTTTCCCGAATAATACTAGAGATACAAAGTATTTTACAAAAAATTTGACAAGCTACTGATGTGGTGAATGATTATTAGTAAATGAAAAAGTGATATTAATGATTGGCCTAGATGAAAACCAATAAGATGTTGGTCATATCAGTATTTTGTAAAAATGTTGTAAAATAGTTTGTGCCTATAGCATTACTCTTTTTTCCCTTAAACAAAAGGTCAATTATCTCCATTATTAAAGACTATTTTCTTTTCCACATTAAATGCTTGAGATTGAATTTCACTTTTATTAGGATTTGAATCATTTGGACGTTTATGTGTAATAAGGAATTATTACCATGTAACCCCTAGCTAGCACGTAGCATGTATAATTTAAAAATAAAATCATAAAGCCTTTATTTGCCATTTCAATGAATATAATGCTTTAATAGTAATATTTTATTCTATAAATGTTTGTGAGGTGTGGAGGGAAAAAGTTGGGGTTTAAGTCTCTAGAAGAAAGTTTCACACACATATACACTTAAATTAGGCTAGAGGAGAAATTCTATCTTGTATAAAAAAAAATTTAAAAAAAAAAAAAAAAAAACCTCTATTAAAATGAAATCAAATCGTATCTCTTTAAACAGTAGAATATAAAATTCCATATATAAATACAATCATAATAAATATCATTTTCATAATTATATAATTATTAATATTTTTAATATTTAAAAAAAGAAAAAATATATCATATTTGGTTAAACTTCATGGGTTATTGACTAATTAAATAAAAAGGTCAATTAACTTTGTCTAATTTGTTTTTTGTTTTTAATCTTTTTATTTTTTCTTGTTTTTTTCCCTAAACAAAAGGTCAATTATCTCTAGTAGTAAAGACTATTTTTTCCCCATTAAATGCTTGAGATTGAATTTCACTTTTATTAGGATTTGAATCATTTGAATGTTTATGTGTAAGGAATTATTACCATGAAACACCTAGCTAGCACGTAGCATGTATAATTTAAAATTAAAATCATAAAGCCTTTATTTCCATTTAAAGAATTTTCCTTTTCAATGAATAATGCTTTAATAGTAATATTTCATTCTGCATTTAAAACCTTCTATTAAAATGTAATCAAATCATATTTTATGATTTTCTTTAAATAGTAGAATATATAATTCCATATATAAATACAATCATAATAAATATCATTTTCATAATTATATAATTATTAATATTTTTAATATTTAAAAAATGAAAAAATATATATCATATTTGGTTAAACTTCATGGGTTATTGACTAATTAAATAAATATGTCAATTAACTTTGTATAATTTGTTCTTTCTCAAAAAAAAAAAAAAAAAAAAAAAAAAACTTTGTATAATTTGTTTTTTTTTTTTCCCTAAACAAAAGGTCAATTATCTCTGTTAGTAAAGACTATTTTTTTCCCCATTAAATGCTTGAGATTGAATTTCACTTTTATTAGGATTTGAATCATTTGAATGTTTATGTGTAAGGAATTATTACCAGGAAACACCTAGCTAGCACGTAGCATGTATAATTTAAAATTAAAATCATAAAGCCTCTATTTCCATTAATTTAAATAATTTTCCTTTTCAATGAATAATGCTTTAATAGTAATATTTCATTCTGTATTTAAAACCTTCTATTAAAACGTAATCAAATCATATTTTATGATTTTCTTTAAATAGTATAATATATAAATATAATCATAATAAATATCATTTTTGTAATTATATAATTATTAATATTTTTAATATTTAAAAAATGAAAAAATATATATCATATTTGGTTAAACTTCATGGGTTATTGACTAATTAAATAAAAAGGTCAATTAACTTTGTCTAATTTGGTTTTTTTTTTTTCTTTGTATTTTTTTTTCTTGTTTTTTTCCCTAAACAAGAAGTCAATTATCTCTGTTAGTAAAGACTATTTTTCCCCATTAAATGCTTGAGAGTGAATTTCACTTTTATAAGGATTTGAATCATTTGAATGTTTATGTGTAAGGAATTATTACCATGATACACCTAGCTGGCACGTAGCATGTATAATTTAAAATTAAAATCATAAAGCCTTTATTTCCATTTAAAGAATTTTCCTTTTCAATGAATAATGCTTTAATAGTAATATTTCATTATGTATTTAAAACCTTCTATTAAAATGTAATCAAATCATATTTTATGATTTTCATTAAATAGTAGAATATATAATTCCATATATCAATACAATCATAATAAATATCATTTTCGTAATTATCTAATTATTACTATTTTTAATATTAAAAAAATGAAAAAATGTATGTCATATTTGGTTAAACTTCATGGGTGCTGATAATGGAGAAACTAGTCCTCTAGTGGACCACGTCATTTGTCCACCATTCCATTAAAAAAATTTCACTTATTTAAAATTGCTGAGTTAATAATTAGTTTCTATTTTAAAAAAATTTCTAACTCAGTAATTTTAAACAGGTGAGAGTCTTTCAGTGAAATAGTGGATCACGTCACTTATCCACCATGAGTATCTTATAATTTCTCCTATTAACGGGTACTATCACCCGTTAATGTGATAAAATTTAAAATAAACTATTTACGTTTTTCTAGGGATATGGAAAAAACTGAATATGTATTAAATATGCGTCAGTTTAGATGGAGTATTGAAAAAACCAAAGTACACGTCTAACATAAACCACAACTGAAAAATAAAACTTTGCCAATTTCCTATGCAAGTGAGATTTGTGATAGATCATAAATAAATCACAGCTGATTCATTACCGGCAACCGTTAACAAAGTCCTTAAATAAAAAGGTCAATTAACTTTGTCTAATTTGGTTTTTTTTTTTTTTGTATTTTTTTTTCTTGTTTTTCTCCCTAAACAAAAGGTCAATTATCTCTGTTGGTAAAGACTTTTTTCCCCATTAATAAATGCTTGAAATTGAATTTCACTTTTATTAGGATTTGAATCATTTGGACGTTTATGTGTAAGGAATTATTGCCATGTATCCCCTGGCTAGCACCTAGCATGTATAATTTAAAAATAAACTCATAAAGCCTTTATTGCCATTTAAAGAATTTGCCTTTTCAATGAATAATGCTTTAATGATAAAGGAACAGACTTTTCACCCAAAAAAAAAATGATAAAGGAACAGTAAAAAAAAGGAAAAAAAAAAAAAAAAAAAAAAAAGAGTTCTTATCACAGTAAAATGGTTCAATCTTTTTTTTTTTGAGAAACAGTAAAATGGTTCAATCTGATCAAATCAAAACTGAAAGTTTGTGAATGTGGTCCATTTAAATGGGGGTAAAAGAAGAACCCTATGTTGCAAAACCAAAAGTACCATCCAAAGAATTTGATCACAGTGGAATAGCAGCAACAAAAATTGATTATACTTTTTAAACAAACTGGAACAATTGAACAATCATATGTGGTCCAGTGCCCATGGGTCCCAACACTCCTATACATGTTCCTATGTTGGTTTTAGATTTTTTACTGTTTCACTAGAGAAATGGCGGGCCCCACCTCGTTTTGGGAATCCGTGATCTCAGCGCGTGAGAAACACACACCAGAGTACTCGAGTGGGGGGGGGGGAATAAGAATAAGACCACACAACCTCAACTTTTTTGTTTTTAAAACTTTAAAAACAGTGACTTTTTTTTTTATAATTTAATTTTTAAGGTTAAAATGATAATTTAAATAAAGAAAATAAAGAGTGAAAAATTAAAACCCCTAAATGTGGAACAAAAATTTGGAACTCACATGGTGGCATGTGGGGGTGACCCCACGGTGTGAACGTGTGTGGGTTTTGACAGTACAGCCCGTTTTTCCCGGGACGGAGGTTGCTTTGTCGGGGTTGGTGTGGCGGACACTTCTATTTGTACGATGCTATGCTGGCCTCGCTGGCTGCTTATCCTAACTCACCTCTCAATACTAATCACAAACACACAAAAAACCTTTTTTCAAAAAAATAAAAATTATCACAAACACAAACAAAAACACACGTGAGTGAGAGTGAGAGTGAGAAATAAAGGGGGGTGCGCATGTTTAGAGCACTACGCACCCTTTGGTCCATCTAGAGATGGAAAAATAAAGAGTTGTTGGAGGTTCTTGTTTTAGTTAGCTGGCAATCACTAATTTATCCCAATCTTTTCACTAACCTATGCTTTTATTGCTTTCATTTGATTTGATATAATACATTGACATATGAATATAGTATTCATTCATCTCAAACATTAGCATTCATTATTCAAACTCCCTTTTCTTTTTCTTTTTGGGGGGGTGGGGAGGGAGGGCCTGAGGAAGGATTATATGATTTAATAATGAATAATGATAGGGACATAAAAATTTTCATAATCTTTTTTCACTATGTTTGATTAGCAAGGATTGGAGACAAAATTTTAAAATTTACAAGAATTCCCAAAAGCTAAAGTTTTTCGAATGACTAAAATGACAAGAATTAAAAAGTCTCAACATATGACATATCTCACATCTGGCAATATACAAGATTCCTATGCCTTCAGGGCGGAGCTATGTTGAAGGGACCCCCCAAAATTTGGAAATTTTTTAAAATATATATATATAATTATTTTAATGTTTTCAAAATTTAATCTATAAAAATAAGAGTTGGCCCTCCCAAATATTTGAATAAAATAATTGTTCTAATAATTATAAAGATATAACTTTATTTTTCGTAATTCTATTTTTTATTATAAAATGTACTTTTATATCTGTCAAATATTTGATAAAGTTTGGCATTAAACATATTTGAATCTATCTTTTATAACCCGTTATGTAGCGATTAACAAATTATTGACTAATTAAAAAAATCTTATCACTAAACTATACATGAAATGTGTCTTTAGTTGCCACATAATAGGTTAGAGCAAATAGCTTCAAATATATTTGGAGACTGATTTATTCCTCCTAGTTTTGAGTCATTCATGTTTTTGAAAATTTCATTAGTTCAATTGAAAGATTTTTTACTTTCCTTGTATAAAATTTGATAATTTGTATTTAAAATGAAATTTTCTAAGAATTTCACTATGAAAATGGAAAAAATAAATTTTATTTTATGAAAGATAACCATCAAACATAATTTTGATTGAAAATACAAAGGTTTTTTTTTTTTTTTGTTGGGTGTGTGTATATATATAACTAATCAAATAAAAAAGTGTGTATATATATGTGTGTGTATATATAATAAAAAAATGTGTGTGTATATATATATATATATGTATGTAGGAGTTGTCTTGATAAATATATTAACACCGCAACTTGGCCCCCCAAACAAAAATTCCTAACTCCACCCCTTTATGCCTTACCTAACAAGAGAGAAATATGATCCACTATGAATTGGGGGTTGAAACCAGAACTATGTCTTACCATTAAACTACCATGGCTAACCATTTCATGGTTCAGTTTAAATTTTACAAATCTGAAGTTGCACTAACTTTCATGTCATTCAAAATTTTAAATGATATTTATTGGTATTAAATTATAATTTTTATAGAACATGGCAAGTGGCTTAATGAGGATCAAAAAGTTTGGAGAAATGAAGCTGATGTGATCATCCTTGTAAGATTAATTAAACCAGAAACAACGCACAGAATCGTGACAAGTAGCATTAATTTGGTAAGGCTCGAAACAAGAAAAAGCGATTACAAAACCAACGACCATGATGGTGACAAGTGGCGCAAATCCAGTAAGGTCCGAGGCACCTAACACTTATAAGTTATAACAAAGACACATGACTTTGATATGGTCAATTTGTGGTCGACATTTCAGCAAAGTTTGTTCGTCAACGGCTGAATGTTTTGATCTGGTTCGATTCAGGCAGTTCCAAGAATTTATTGGCACTTATTAATAATTTGACAAGTGTCCTTTAAGCCGATGAGAGAGCAACATATGGAAAGTGCAACTAACAATAAATGCTGAGGTCTCAAGTATAAATAGATGCTCATCTATATATATAATAATAGGTGAAGCAGAGAGAAAATCCAATTAGATTTTAATTGGATTCTCAATTTTGCGCCACTTGTCCTAACCAAAACTCAAAAAAAAAATTAATTAGATTATAAATTTGACTTCAATTTTGTGTCATGTATCTTATCTATATATATAATAATAGGTGAAGCAGAGAGAAAATCCAATTAGATTTCAATTGGATTCTCAATTTTGTGCCACTTGTCCTAACCAAAACTCAAAAAAAAATTTAATTAGATTATAAATTTGACTTCAATTTTGTGTCATGTATCTTATCTAAATTTTCTAATTGTTGTGCCCAAATAAATGATGCATTAACATTTAACACAGAAGCCAATAAAACCACAATAATAATGCTCATTGGCCTAAGCAAAAACATCTTATCTGCACACTTTCATGGAGATTATAAATTGGACTCCAATTTTGTGTCATGTATCTTATCTAAATTTTCTAATTTTTGTGCCCAAATAAATGATGCATTAACATTTAACACGGAAGCCAAGAAAACCACAATAATAATACTCATTGGCCTAAGCAAGAACATCTCATCTGCACACTTTTATGGGTGATCTCAATAGAGTTTGGAGCTCTTCTAATCCCACAACCAGAACCAAGGAGTCCAACGAGAAAGACTATAAAAGTAAAACATCATCTCCTCCTAATTCCATATCTTCATCCCATGTCTCCTCCTCTCTCAACCTCTACCAACTAGATCCACACACTGCCCTCTCCTCCTTACGGATTTTTTAGAGCAAGGCCGGGTTCAAACACAATGTTCAATCCCACTCTTCCTTACTTCACACTCTCATACATTAGCGCTTCATTGGCGCCTCCAAGAAGATTCCAAGCTCAATGATTAGTTCTTATTTTTTAATAGTTTTTAGTGTGTCTGGATTAAGATTTTGTTAATTTGTTAAAAGTGACAAAAATATAATCATATATATTATATTAAATTGAAGTTCAATTTTAGAATTCAAATTGAATCAAATTGATTTCTAATTGTAGTTTAATTTTGTGCTATGTGTCCAATTTGATTTTTAAATGTTGGTATTAAGTTACTTCCATTCATAATGCTCATTGTGGAAATTGAATTTACTAAGATAAACATCTTATCATCACAATTGTTAATATATCCGTGCGTAAGCACGGACTACATGCTAGTTCTACATAATAGACAGTGTAAACACACTAGAGAACTTATTGAGATCATTTCTGAAATCATTTTTAATTTCTTAGGAGGTCTTCTAGTTCTTGGGGATTAACGAAGAATTTATATGCTTGTAAGTGCTTTCCTTGTAACTTTGTGATCAAGTTTAATTAAGTTGGATTCATGTATTTAGTTGTAACTCATTTTTATCTTAATTAATTATACTTCGAATCAATATTTGTTAAGGTGATAAGTTTTGTTTGTTTAACATTATTTTCATATGGTCCTATAAGTGACAACATTTTTGTTATGGACTAATCATAAGCAGGGCAAGCCTTACCACTAGGCCAATTATGCAGTCACTTAAGATCCTCAAATTTGAACCAATAAAGATATTTCTATACCTATAAGAGTATTAATTAGACCCCAAATATTAGCCAATAGATAAAAATTAATAAATAAATAATGTTATGGACACAACAAAATATTACAGTAATTTCACAATATTCCTAAATTAACATTGATGGTGAACTAAGAATTAAGCCAACTCCAAGCTCATCCGTGAGAGTCGTCCATGTTAAGAAGGCAAGAATGGTCCTCCTTTATATAACTGGTCATCCATGTGCTTAAGGGTTGTCCATTAAGAAAACATTTGGACGACCCCAGACACTTAGGAAATTCCAAGTGTGTTTCTATATAAGAGTTAATGAATTGGACCATGCGTTCCTATTCCGAGACATGAGTGAAAATCAAGGTTCATTGCCACAACTTCTTACTAAGTACTTAACTTCCAATAACGATTATAGAAGATAAGATCAAATAGTCTAACTTCCATGGCTTGTGAAAGTTAACCCTGAACCTTTGGACCTCCTCAAAAATAGGAGAAGTTACTAGACAAATAACCGTTTTAAGTGTACACTATATAAACGCTCATTTACATCAAATGAAGGTAAGTTTTTCACAATTCCCAAAAAGTTGGAATTCCAGAATTTAAGAGAAACTAACTCAAGCATTGGAGAGTTCTTGGCCAGTACGCCCTGATCACCTTTGATCGTGTGTTTTCCTTTTCAGGCATTCCAAAAAGCTGTTAGATCATTGAAGCCCGGAGCATTCAGCCTACTGATTTTCTTCGCATCATCAAACATGTCAATTGTCAAATCACACATGAGCCCACCACAATCTCTAATTTAATTCTTTTGCTATGCTAATTTAGGAACGTTGTAAAATTATTGTGATATTTTATTGCATTATAGCATTAGTATTGGTGTAGGCATTTTGCTAAAATGCTAAATTTACCATCAAAATATAGCAAAAGTGGGCTGCATTAGTGGAGCGAAACCTTTTTTTTTTTTTTTTTTTTGGCTGCTGAGCTACATTGCACAACCACAGCCATCTTTGGCTGTGCACTGTAGCTAAGATGGTAAAAAAAAAAAAAATTATTAAAAGATATATTATTTTATTGTGCTAGTAGTGGTGGTTGTTGTTTATTGTAGTAAACATTATTTTATTGTGTTGAATGTCATTGCTGATGCTCTTATTAGCATTACTTAGAAGAAATTGTTTATCAAAAACAACGACAAAAAAGAAAAAAATTAACAAAGTGTAGGTGGACCACCGTCCACTCATTTCTTTAGTTTTTTTTTAAAAAAAATAAATTTTATCTTTATAGCTTTGTATATATTCTAGTTATTAACAAAAAATAAATAAATAAATGTGGTGAAAATTTTATCATACGATTACCTCGTCATATATTGTTGTGTATATAGTATATATACTTATAAGGCATTCTAGATATTGTCTCAATAGCGGTAAGAGTGTAAGACTCCCTTTTTATATGAAGAAAACATATGAGTTCATTCTCATTAAAAATAAATAAATAAATAAGAGTTAATGGGTATTAAATTTTTATAATAAATTTATTGTAACAACAAATTTATTGTATATTTATACATTTATTTATATTTTAGGCTAAAATGCAAAACTAGCCCTTTAAATTTCTTCAAATTTCATTAAGGTTTTTTTAGATTTCATTTCAGTTCTCTAACTCTGATTTTTCATTCATTTTAGTTCTCTAACTTTCAAATTTATTCAATTAAGGGTTTTCCATCATCTTTTGTTAGATATTGTGGTTAATTTTTCTTCAAATTTTTTAAATTAAAAAAATTCAACTAATGATTGAAAAATATTTTTCAATTTTTTTTTCCAAAAATTTTTAATAAAAGTTGACAAAAAAAAAAACCTTAATTAAATAAATTTGAAACTTAGACAACTAAAATGAATGAAAGTAAAATTAAAGGACTGAAATGAAATCTGAAAAAATTTAGAGGGTCAGTTTCGTATTTTAACCCATATTTTATTATAAAAATTCACCAACACATGAAGTATACGTATCTTATCGTTTATACATCATTACATCATTACACACACACACACACACACACACACACACACACACAAAAACTGGTCTACCTGTAGGGGTGCCAATGTTCAACCCAACCCGCGAACATGGCACGAACTCGACACAGGTTTTTTCAGGTTAGAAGTGGACCTTAATGGGTTTGGGTCATAAACGGGTCGACCCGAAAGCGACATGATAATACACACACACACACACACACACAAACTGGTCTACCTGTAGGGGTGCCAATGTTCAACCCAACCCGCGAACATGGCACGAACTCGACACAAGTTTTTTCGGGTTAGAGTTGGACCTTAATGGGTTTGGGTCATAAACGGGTCGACTCGAAAGCGACCCGAAAGCGACATGATAAGAAACATGTCATAAGCAGGTCAACCCGCGTAACTCGCAATAGATACGTTTGATACGCCAATTTATTTGTGTCAACTCGAAATGACCCACTTAACACAATCCGTTTAACTCGTATAACATATAAATATTTATTTTATTTTAGATTTGTCAAATACCTTTTATATCCAACATATATTTTAAATTTAAAAAGAAAAGTGAGTAATTACAAAAATTTATAAGGGATATAATTGGAAATTGAAACTTTATAGACCCTAGAACTACTAATACTTTTTTTTTTTTTTTTTGCATAGAACTTGTACAAATGAAATTGGATGAGCTTGTGGAAGATATTATGAATATGGACATCAACAAAGAATCTATGGATGATAATTGTGTTCATAGTCAGGATTAGTCTACTATTTGCTCAAATTCTTTCAATATTGATACTTAGCATTTGGCGAGTTCCAAGGATATTATATTTTTGTTGAACTATGTTATTTTATTTTTGTTAAACTTTGTTATTTTGAATTTGGGTTGAAGTGTATGCACATCTTTTGGAGTGTAAAAAACTTATTTTCTAGATGAATGTTATATTTTTGTTGAACTATATTATTTTGAATGTAGATTGAAGACTTGAAGTGTATGCACTGTCTTTTGGGATGTAAAAAAAATTATTTCTAAATGGATGTTATATTTAATATTATGCAAGTTGAAATGAGTTGTGTTACATTCGTATCAACCAACACGACTCGTTTATTAAGCGTTTCAAATGGGTTGGTTTAGGTCAACCCGCCTTATTAACAGGTCAGATTAGGGTTGAAAGATAATGACACGATTATTAAATGGGTCGGGTTAAAGTTGAGCCATTTAGTCAAATACCCCTATTTCAACAAGACACGATATAAACCCGACACGCTAACCCGAATTGACATCCTATCTACCTGCATAGTTTTCTTCTTTAAAACAACAAATCAACTATTAAGTTTCCTATTCTTGCTTTATTTTCTTCACCTACCGAATTCGTTTGCTTTCAAATCTTTTTAATTTTGTCAAATCAAACTTCAATCGGTCTAACTATATTGTCAAATCACGTCTCAATTATGGACCACACCACACGTTAGATGATCATATAAAAAGGCAAATATAAATGAAAATTTAGTTGACGGTGGAATTAGGGCGTAGGCAGGTAGAAACCCTTTTTTTTTAATTAGTTAAAACAATGGATGAAGAGGATTTTGAAAGTTTTTGGATTTTGATGATGTGATTTTTGTTTTCCTAGTCATTGTTGGAATATTTTGGAGGCTACATTACAAGAGTTAGTTCCTTCTTATTACTCAACCTTGAATGAATGATGAATATAGAATTTTGTGTAAGCCTTTTGATACGTTACTATTGGTCCGTCTGAATTGAGAATAAGCTAATTTTAGATCAATTATACTCTATTCTCGCTCCCTTCTCTTAATCCAAATAGCCCATAAAAGATTTGTATTAATTGAAATCATTAGCATTTTAAATTTGGTGGGAGATTATTGATATTCTTCACCTTGCATGGTAAACTACTCTTATTGGTCTTGCATAACCTGCAATGTGTGGTTTAGGAAATAAGTTTTGTAAATTCCTCTTCATATGATCTTTGACAAGAAGAAGATTATTTAAATTCCAACCTTTAGGAAATATTAATGAAACTTATATGAATTACTTGAATGCATGCAAGACAATAATGAATTTCCGACCAAGAAAAGGAACTATCACTAATTCTGTTAAAATGATAAATTTAAACTTTTTCTGAAAATGGTTATAAGAAGTTATAAATTATAGCAATGAGTTTAGTCTCTATTTCAACGACATATCAAAATTTTCACAAATTTTTTACAATTATCGATATGACCTATTGGTTGCCATGATTGATACATAATAAAATTTGTATTAATATATGGTGAATCTAATTTAACAAGTTGTGAATAATTTATGTCTTTAGCATTATTGTAACAATTGATACATTCATTGTGTATACACTTATATAAATAAATAAATAAAATCAAAGCTAGTTAATCAAAATCAATAGAAATGCAAAGGTAATCTCTTTATAATAATAATAAAAAATGCAAAAGTAACACTTCTCGTCAATTTTAATTCACTCCCAAAAATTGAACAAGATAGCATTTTTCTCTTCCTTTAGTTAGAAAAAATTTTAGCTCCAAATCAATTTAGAGTTATTTTCTTCTAACCTACTATATGGTGATTGACAATGCAATTCATGTATAATTTTAGGTATGTAACTCTTTTAATAAGTCATATTAATTATTTGAATAATATACATAGATAGTTTTAAAAATCGTCACATAGTAAGTTGAAAAAAATAGGGGTGAGGTTTGGGTTCAGTGTCCAATTGCATTGGACCTATTGAGATTATAATACGTGTCCACTTTTGAACACATGTCACCATTTTAACGGATTCAGTGTACTAAATGCACTACACTTAAGCCTCATCCAAAAAATAGTTCTAAGTTAGTTTAGAGCTCCTTCTCAAAAAAGAAAAAAGTTAGTTTAGAGCTAAAATTTCTTCCATTATTATTTATATATGAGTTTTATTAATATATATCTTAAGAACATATATTAACTGAAAAAGTAACTGACTTTTTAAGAAATTTTTTTAATAAAAAAACGAGAGAGAGAATAAATTTTTTTGACCATTTTTTAATTTTTTTATAAGAAGTGTACTAAAATAGATTAATCGAACCCTTTATATATATTAGTCTCTTATCATGTAACCAATTCAAAGGCTTATTTCTCATACAATCTTTCACTAGTATTGATGAAATTAAGAAAATGAGAGTATAATATTATATACCTTGATAGTATTTCAAAGTTTTCGATTGTCCTTCTGACAAGAATATGAACAATTGAACAAAACTAGTGTGGGAAAACTGAAAAAGCAAACCATTCCAGTCTGGAACAGTTTGCACGTGTAGGCGGCTAGGGACAAATGCATGGAAATGTATGTACTCTTTTGTCAGTATATCACTGACTCTATCTACTACTGTGTACAACTACAAACACACATGCCCGACACGACGAGACGGCGTTTGTCGATTTGATTGAACCCAGAACATTGTCTTTCCCATTCCCAATTAGTATCACCCTACAATGCTCCTTCACTTTCTACCATTTTCTTTTCGTTCAAGTTTCTACTTTTTTTTTTAATCATTTACAGCCTAGTGTAGGATTATTTTAAGGTAAATGTTGGGATCAGCAAATTAAAATGGTATAATTTTGTATCATAATTTATTATGTGATGAATTATAATTAGTGAAGGACTGAAGATATATTTTTACATGGTTCACAAACACTCTTTTATTAGTTATAATTTGCCATTATGACATAAAATTATATCATTTTTTATGACCTAGTACAATTCTTATTTTAAAGCAAGAACATTGACGAGGGTAGACTAGTGTTTGTCTTCCTATTTACAAACAATTAAGAAAGTACCAGTATAAATTTATATATGTTCATTGAAACATGGGGCGTGCATGTTTGATTAATCAAGAGTTGACTATTGTATTAAGGAAGTCGCACCTATATATATATATTCAACGATTATTAGAGAAAGCTTTTAAATTAACACTGTTTTTTGCAAAAGCTGCGAAGGAGAAATGAGAAATGACTGCGTATTATATTAGAGAAATGAATAATGAGAAATGACTGCGTATTATATCTGCATCAACTAAAATTGAATTCCATTCAATTCAAAGTTTTCAAACTGGAGATTGCGACAGGCATCGGTTTAATTTAACACGCATGTACGGTGCAGAAAGTTAATGGCATAAGCATAATGATAATGTAGTAGGAGTGTAGGACAGTATTGGACACATAGGGTATCTAAAATTTTAGATACAGCATAAAATTGAAAATATTGTAATAAAATAATTTTTAAATGTATAAATAATATCGTAGAACCTATTTTTAATAAGAGTTTTGTTAAAAAAAAAAGGTTTGTGAGTCCTGTGAACAGTGCACAGGATCTACTAGAAACGTAAAACTCTCTACTCAAAAAAAAAGGTGAAATGCACGTTGAACGCCAAACGTTATATCCAAACGAATAATTAATTTGGTCGGAGCTACACACACGTGTATATATATACACTATTTTTTTTTTCAAATTTCAAAGATAAAATTGATGTAAACTAGCACAAAATAATTGGGACAAATGCCTTCACACCTAAACCCCGGCTTTAATTCATTGTTGTAGCTAAGCGCGCGTGTGTATATATAGGTTCAGTAAATATTGTTTATTTGTTGTTTTGTCTAGTCTTTTCAGTTTGAGTTATTTTGTTGTTATTTGTGCTAATTTTTATTTTGTTGTTATTTAAGCCATTTTTTTATTATTTAAGTGATTAAGGATTATGTTTTGGGGCTAGAATTATTTTGGAGTAATGTTATGTTCTCAACATTTTCATAGTAAATCTTATGCAACAAGATGTTATTGGTGGGTAAAAAAGTTGTCAATATTGGACCCAAATTAAAGTCAATTTCATCTTACCACAAAAGATTTGCTATAAAATTATTGTGAAAATATTATGGATATAGCATTGCTCTTATTGTTGTAGCCCAATTTTTTGTGATTCTCAAGTCAGGGTATATATAAGAGCAACTTTTACATCTAAGAGAGTGAGTTTGCGTGGATGCGTGAGTTGGTTGTGGTTTTTTCCTTACTAGTAGTGTTTGATTAAAAGGAGGTAGTTTAGCCCTAACTACAAGAGGAAAGGGCTTTGCTAAATAGGGTGGTGTAGACGTCCCATTTTACAACCTCCATTTAACGCATCATTGATAGAGTTATAGTTTCATAGCATAACAGAAAATTTATAATTTTAACCGTTTGATCTGTGATGCCCCAATTTGATTGATTGTGTGATGTGTGTGGGTGTGTGATGAGCCCCACATCGGACATTTACTGGATAGATCTGGACTTTATTAACAACTATAAGAAACCTCAATTAATTATAACTAATTCTTTTGAGGTATAGTGCAGATGTAGTTAGCACTTTTCCTTGGGTCGTTATATGATCTTTCGATATTTCATTAAAAATAAATCTAGAAATTATAACGATCAAAACAATATATTGTGTTGTAATTGGATCTTAGAAATTAAAAGTTATAGCTTAATTAAGATTCAACGGTTAATGTACTTTCTAATAGTTAGAGCCGAACACATGCAAGATGCAACTATCATTAATTAATTATGTGTCATAGTTGTATTCAGGCATGTAAAAAATAACGGTGAAGATGCATGCATCTAATTAATTCCAAGAGTCAAATCTGCTAGGAAGTTTAATGGATTTAATTAACTATTTAATCATTCTAATTAATTAAAAGTGTTTGAAGTTAATAAACTTTCCCTAATGGAAATAGTAAGTGCCAAAGTTAGATGAAACTCTTAAAAATGACCACATAAAAAAATAAAAAAAGGTCAACAGTCATAAAAATTAGAAATAGGGCACAAAATATGGAACTTGAGTCCAAGTGTCTATACGACACTTGACTTCAGATTACCCTAAAATTCAACCGTTCTCCTTCTTCTTCTTCCTTTTTTTTTTTTTTTTTTTTTTTTTAAATAATTTTTTTATAGGGTATAATTACGACTTAAGACTCTTTTAAGTTACTACTCCAAATATTTATGTCTTGGAGAATCCCAAACCAATTCCAACTCTCTAACCCTTTTTTTACTTTTTTTTTTTTTTAATTATCTTTTTTCAGTTTATAGGGCATAGTTACGACTTACGACTCTTTTGAGTTACTACTCCAAAAATTTATATCTTGGAGAACCCAAACCAATTCCAACTCTGAACTCTCTAACCTAGGCTAACCGCTTTGTATAAATAGAGAAGACCTCTTCATTTGCAAAGCACAAAAAGAAGTATTTGTAAGGGTTTTTAGAAAAGAGCCATTAGGTGAGTACTAATCATTTCTAGTACGGACCATGTTACTCTAACCTCTCTAAAAGCTCAAGTCTAGTCTATGACTTTCCTAGCATAAACTTGACTCAAAACTAGCCTTCGATCCATTACACACCCAAATCATCAAGAATACATCATTGCTTAATACAAACAGAGAAATATTATGTCCACAATATTTTCATAACAATTATAAGTGATAAGTTGTTACTAGTTGTTATTCCTGGACAAAAAAGTAGTTTTAATAGTAGGTTCAAATGAGAATCAATAACAACTTACCATTTATAATTTGTTGTGAAAATGTTGTGATTTTTGTGAATGTAATACTTCTTATACAAATATCAAAGAGATTCTACCCAAGCTACCCATCCAATCCAATCCAATCAAAAGAGGTGTTGCCCAAGCTTTGATCCAAATTCCAACCAATCCAAACTAAAGAGTTGAACCATCCATGCATTTGAAAAAGTAAGCTAACTTCAATATAAAAAGTGTTTATTTTTTTATTTATTTTTTTTTTAAAGCTAAAATATGGTTAAAATTTTAAGTAGGTTGTTGGAGATCATACTCATGCAATTAATGTGACATGCTTTTAAGGAGATAAAAGTGGTGATGTGAATAATGACGAAAATTTGGCGGGCTGAAAAGTAAAAAAACTTACTCGTCAAACATCATAAAAGCATGCATCATTCGTTGAAACCATGGGTTCTAACTTCTAGTCCATAAAACATGCCTTTAAAGAAACATTTGAAACATGGGTTCTAACTTCTAATCCAAAAAACATGCCTTTAAAAAAACATGAGTTTGAGTTGCAAGTTTCGTTGAAACATGGGTTCCTCATCACACCCCTTAACCTTATTCTCCTAGTTTCGTCTTCCTCTCCTACCAAACAACTTCTCTCTTAAGACAAAATCCCAAGGACTATAAGGGCACATCACATACATGGATCATGGATGACTGGTTTAGTGGTGGGCTGGATTATTCAATAAAAGCTCAAGGTTAACCTCAGCTGAGGAATTTATTACTACTTACCAAATGGGTTAGGCTCAAGGTCCCAATGGAGTTGGTAGCCTCTTGCACGACATGGTTTTGTTTATCAATATTGGGCTTGAAGGCCCAACGTCTTATAGTTTTAACCATTAAAACCATTGGCATTTGGGAGCCCAAAACCATGTAGTCTCGTCCATTTTTAAGGTCCACCGGGTGTGGCCCAAAAAAAGAGACCGAAACAATAATTGAGGAACGAATACTATTAACTTGACATGAATTATATAGTTCGTGTTTATTTTTATTTATTTTTAAATAATACTTATCAAGCAATAAGATCTTTTACAAGAAATATGTCAAGAATGTTTTCAACTGAATTTTCAAAGTTGGAGGCAAAATTGACAAATTATGTTTTAGGAACTAATTTGACAATTGAAATAAAAGTGAATTGACTGAATTAAATTTTAGCCTAAAATATATGTATGTATGTTACATATGCCTTTCATAATTATGAAAGGATCTTATGATGCTGGAATCTAATGACTTAAGTTTACCATAGGATTTAGTCAAAGGATGAAATTCATGCCGACAAAAAGGTATAAGATGGAAGCAACAACAAACTGTCAAACTCTATAGCTATTTTTGCTAAATCACTGGGGATGACAAACATGACTTGTCAGCTTTTTTTTTCTTTTTCTTTTTGTTTCTTTGAAGCTCAGTATTCTGCATTAAAAGATAGAAACAAACAACTACTTAAGAAACTATCACCTTTATAAAAATATTAAATAAATAAATAAAAAAACCTACCTAAACAATTGAGCCACAAATTAAAGATGCTACTGAAAATGAACGGTAAGGTAAATGATAGAAGATCATTGATTAATTACAAATTACAATGGAGTTGCGATTGTTTTACCTTAATCAAATTACAATTTTCACTTATCCCCCCTCCATTTTCAAGATTACTCAATTACATTTTTTTTCACTATCAATTATCAAATCAAATATCACACAAGCCACCGGTTTAAAAGTAGTTAATATTAAAACAATAATACTACAAATATAATCATTTTTACACCTAATTTTATAATTTATTGACTTGTGCGATTGTGAGTAATCAAAGAAAAGTGATAAGTCGTACAAGTTAATAGTGAATAGAAAAATACTGATAAATCACAGTTGTAAATGTTGACAAGTTATGAAATTAAGTGTACGGCGGAATGTCCAAAATTATTCTTTTGAAAAATCAGACAAAAACCCTAGACTCAAGTCCACGTCATTGGCTCCCCACCCTAAAACCTAGCCCAAGCTGTCCTCCATCTCAACTTTCCAGTTATATATGTTAGCAACAACATAAAAGACTGCACCTCTTGAAATAGTCAAGTAGGGCAGCCACTGGGCTAGAAAATTGGAGGGACAAATAAGTGTACTCGAATTTGCTCACACCAGTTTATTTCAGTGTAATTTCACTATCATTCGGTTCATATATCAATTTGACAATGGGCCATAGTTTTTGGATCTTACGTGTGGGCTTCTTGTTGGAGCTGGAATACCTAATAGCTCCAATACTTGATGGATGAACCACCCCACAAGTCACTACTACTCTGTACTCACTACCACCGCCCAATGGCATGATGTACTATCGTGTTAAAAAATGCTCTTGACTATAGTGGTTTTTTGAATTCTTGACTTTAAATTTATTGTTGTGCATCCTAGTCTTCTAGAGAACTTAACTTCACCTTCAACTAATTTTCAACTTTGTGAGTTACAATTAATTGAATTTGTTATTGAATAAAATATTTAGAGTTCAAGTTCCGTCTACTTTAAAAATTCAATTGATATCTTGGCCTGATAATAAAGAGCAATTGTCATGGAACAAATACCATAGTTTAATTCTTATCGTATCTTAAAAAAAAAAAACTAAATGTCAACTTTCACTAAATTGAATAAATATATTACTAAATTAATAATGTATATTGAAATTTGAAAGTTTAGTCTGAATTATTTAAGAGTAATATTCAATTTAGCAAAAGATTGGAATTTTTAAACTACTGCAATTTTTTTTTTCTAAATATTTAATTTCATGACTAAAACATATTACTCGGATTTAGTTGAACTTGGTCTTTCTGCTGAGCAAATCAACTCCTGTATTGAGTTTTTTTTTTTTTTTTTTTTTTTTGAGAAGAAACTCCTCTATTGAGTTGATACTATGTTTCCTTAACAACAGTTACTCTCTCTCTCTCATATACCAATTGCTAATTGACAACCAACATTCGAAATTCTTTGCTATGAGTTGTTACAAAATTTTGACCGTCAATTATGATAATGAAGTAATTCTAATTAATTCAATTGATAAAAATTGTTATTGTTAAATGAAGAAATTGAGATTGAAACAAATCTTTAAAAAATAATCCTATTTTTGTAATGATTCTATGTTAAAAAAGAAGAAGCAATTATGATGGAGCAATTATATATTCAAATCATATCCTATCGATGATAGGAAAATATTATAATGAAACTAATATATTGGAATATGAGACCAGGTTTGAACTTTGAACCTGCATCGTACTGTTTGAAAAAGAAAACAACAAAATGAATGCAAGGATTTGAAATTTGAACCAACAACCAACCTGGTTTGGGCTGAAAATTCTTCTCATTTAAAAAGACAATAATAGCCACTAATTGCTAAGTAACCTAACACAATTCACATCATCACGGGTCAACACTCAAGATGGCCTTTCCTTACTTACTTTCCCAACCCAAGCTAAACCCTAGTTGGGTCAGATCGAATCTGAACCTCACAAGTAGCATCTAAAAACTAAAAGTCCTACAAAGATCAAAAGGGATTCTTGGACACATGATTGGGCTTTTTTTTCTTTTATTAAAAACAAAGAATAATAAAATAAACAAATAAATTCACTCCCCCGAAAAGCAACCACTCTTTCATGTGGACCCCTTTATTGATAAATAGTGATAGTAGTAGTAGTAGTCCACTATATTCGGTGGGCTACACGCCCTACACGTACAAACCCCAAAAACAAAAACAAAAACAAAAAGACCAACAAGTAAAAAACACACTCCCCAATTGTGCCTATTAAGCCAAGCCGAACCACTGGTTAAGAGAGGCTGGGCTTTGTGGTCCGAGCCTATATAGTTATAGAAAGAGAGAGAGAGAGAGACTCAGACTCAAAGACTATGACTGAGACTATGAGTGAGTGATAGTAGTGTGTGAGAGAGCATAATAATAAGTGGTCTGGACCTCTCTCCCAAAAAGTCCAATACCCAAAAGGAAAAAAAATCATCGAGTCCTATTTTTAATCTTTCCCCCAAATTCTTATCCCCGAAAACCAAACCAAACTCAGTCCCAACCACTACCTTTCATTTCGGTCCAGTTAGCTTCTCGGGTTCTTTCCAAGCCCAATCTCTCTCTCTCTCTCTTTCTCACTCTGTGCAAAAACCCTAGATCTCTCGCGGACCTTTGAAGCTCGGAGCTCCGAGCTCTCACGCTCTCTCGTCTCCGATCCTTGATTTCCTCCTCTCTCTCTCTCTCTCTCTCTCTCTTCCGGTAAAAACCCTAACCCTAACCCTAATTTTTCTGCGATTGTGTCTGATATGCTTTTTGCTTTTGTTCCTCTTTGTTATTTGTGTTCAATTTCGTCTTTTCGTTGATTGATTAGCTGGGGTTGTTGATTTATTGTGTGAACTTTTGAAAGTTGCAGATATTAGAAATCGGTTTCGTTTGGGTGTTGAGGATGATGATCGGGTTGTTGTTGATTCATGATTGTGATTACTGGGTTTTTTTATTTTTGATCCGGGCTGATTTTTTTAAAATTTTTTTTTTTTTAATCTTGAATTTGAAGAAGCCCAAATCAAACCCTAGATCTGGTTTTGGTTTTTGTTGTTGTGTTGGTACTGTTTTTAGTTTTAGCCCACTATTGCAAATTACCCATTTAACCCTGACCCTTGTGGGTTCCAATTTTACATTAGATCTAAAAAGATGGACATGATCAAGGTTCAAGCGGACCGTGAGGACTCTTGAGTCTCTATGGAGGTCAAGTTGACTTTTCTCATGTTTTTGAGTGGGCCCATGTGGCCCAAGCCCAGCCCATTATTATTAAGCCATGATAGTATTATATAGTGCTGGACGTTTGTTTGAGCTTTTGAAGTTAGTGGCTCGGACACAATCTGTGTTGGACTTGGGGCGCTTTAAACTGAGAAAGCATATGTAACACAGGTTTGGTTTGCCAAACGCTTTTAGTAAAGCATACTGGGTATGTGAAACGAGTTTGTTATTGATTGTTAAGGTATATATGAGCCGTGTAACTTTCAATATATTGCACAAATCTAAGTCGTCCATGCATATGGGATAATGGGTCCAACAAAAACCCACTTGGGGTCTAGTCCATATCTACATATTTTTTTAAGCAAGTGTAGCCATGTTCTTGTATGCTTGCATTTGTTAAAAACTTGGTTGTTCAAAAAATTGACACAGTTACAGTGTTGAACATTGAACATCACTATAAGACTATAAGTTGTTTAATGTAGAAACTTTTCGGGAACTGATAAACTGGTACAAAGTTATCTCTATTAGTTTATGCATGTTAAATTATGCAAAAATTGCTAAGACGGACTGTCTTCATCCAATGGCTTGTGACAATTAAAAAGCGTTTAGGAAATATTGAAGAAACTAATCTTGGAACAAATTTTTTTGGTGACACTCATGATATTTTCCTTTGTAAGCTGAAAGAAGAAAAGAAACTTAAACAGTTCTCAGTTGTTGTATCTCATCAAGGTTGTTTTAATTAAATTTTCCGAATGCCTTCTGGTTCATTTGTACTTCCCCCTACCCTATGTTCTCATTAACTTATGCGTTTTTTTGGACAAACATATTTGTTTTAAGAGAATGAAAAAGGGGTACAATTCAAGTACAAAAAAGATACAAAAGTACCCCTCAAAAGCTTCAAAACTTAAAAGGTCACAAGCGTTGCAAAAGAACAAACTGACATCTGCCTAGCCTTCCATTGAAATAGCAATCTTAGAACAAAAGGTTATGCTTATTTTGGCTGAGTTCAACACCATCAAATGTTCTACTATTCCTTTCCACCTGAACACACTACATGAGACAAAGTGTGGTTGTGCATTCCAAAATTTGCTATAACATTGCTGTTTAAACCACCCAGCCCAACTAGCGAGAAAGTCACTTCTTCCCTTCTTCATGGTGTTTTTTCATTTTTGTATTTGGGGTACAGCTCCTCTATGTTAAACTAGTTGCCGATATCTGAATGGTACAAATGATTGATGGAGCAATGCTTCACAACTCCCATGCCTAGGATGCTGGGATGAGTGATGACCACTATCCATTTTTGTATTCTTTAGGCTTCTTTGTGTCCTTTGTACATGAAGCAGCCTTTTTTTAATAAAGTTATTTTTACCTATCAAAAAATAAAAAAATTTTGTTTTGTGCTGACTGGTAGAATGTATGTATACCTCATAGTCATCTCATTAGCTTATGTTTTGATGTTTCTTTATATAATGCTTCATTTTCTGCATCAATTTCTAAATTTTTTGATATCTGTACTAAATGTTTCATGTTCTCTCATTTATTGACATGAATTAGTATTTGTACCTTTTAATTAACATAAGCAATGGTACACGTGTGATTGTTTGTTTGTCAAATCCGAAGTTGGCTCTGACTTGTGATATCTTTAGTTTACATCTTTTTGAATGAGTTATCTTCAAAGGTAAATTTTGTCTGTTCACCATCTAGTGTAGCCCCTATGTATAAACTATTAAGTTGTTCTGTGTTCCCTTGGATTGAAGGCAAGTTGTGCTTGATCCCACCTTGCATGCAAGCACTTTCTTGGCTGTGCACATGGGAATTATCTCTTTGTGGTACTTGTTTTCAACTGTTCTTCAGATGATTTTGTCATTAACTTAAAGTTGTATTGTTTTAATATGTTCTCCTTAACTACTAATTACCAAGTTTTGAGCTATATAGTAACATACTCATTAGAATGGTTTCTCTAATGTTTATAGCTCATGTTCTGTGTTAGTGTCTTCCTTGTTTTCTTTTATACAATAGCATTATCTATCTATCCATTAATTCTTTGGTTACATGCTTAACATATATACTTTCTATAGCCATGTTGCTTGTGTAATTTTGGTTTGTGCTGCTAATAGCAGGAATTCACTTTTGCAATGGCAACCCCTGACGAAGAGAAGATTGCAACGCCAGATGAGCATAAGATGGAAACTTCAGATGAGCGCACAAAATCAACCCCAGATGAGCACAAGATGGAAACTTCAGATGAGCAGACAAAAGCAACCCCAGATGAGCAGACAATGACAACCCCAGATGAGCATACCTTGACAACTGAGCAAACACTGGCAACCCAAAATGATCACACAATCTCAAATGAGCACACAATGGAAATGTCAAATGAACACACAGTGACAATCTCAAATGAGCACACAATGGCAAACCCAGATGAGCATGCAATGATAATCTCAAATGATCACACAATGGCAGCCCCAGATGAGCACGCAATGGTAATCTCAAACGATCACACAATGGCGAACCCAGATGAGCACGCGTTGGTCATCTCAAATGATCACACAATGGCGACCCCAGATGAGCAAGCTTTGGTAATCTCAAATGAGCACACAATGGAAACCGATTTTGAGCATACAATGGCAACCCCAGATGAAAACAAGATGATAACAACCACCCCAGAAGTGAACAATGAGCTTCCAAATTCAGAAACACAGCCTAACAAGCGGAGGAAAAAGAAGTCCATAGTGTGGGAGCACTTCACCATAGAAAATGTTAGTGCTGGATGCAGGCGGGCATGCTGTAAGCAATGCAAACAAAGTTTTGCATATAGTACAGGTTCTAAAGTTGCTGGTACCAGCCACCTGAAACGCCACATTGCCAAGGGGACCTGCCCAGCGCTTCTACGTAACCAGGGGCAGAATCAACAAAGCCCATATACCCCACGATCGAGGGTGGGGGGAAGTGGCAGTGCTACTGATCCACCAAAACGACGTTACAGAAGCCCTAGCTCGCCCTACATCACATTTGATCAGGATCGTTGCCGCAATGAGATTGCTAGGATGATCATCATGCACGACTACCCACTTCACATGGTTGAACATCCTGGATTTCTAGCTTTTGTTCAGAATCTTCAGCCCCGATTCAACATGGTGAGTTTCAATACTGTCCAAGGGGATTGTGTTGCAACTTACTTAATGGAAAAGCAAAGCCTTGTGAAGTTTATTGAGGGCATGCCTGGACGTGTTTGCCTTACACTGGATACGTGGACTTCAAGCCAAACAGTAGGTTATGTGTTCATAACTGGACACTTCATTGATAGTGATTGGAAGTCACACAGGCGGATTCTCAATGTCATAATGGAACCATATCCTGATTCAGACAATGCCCTTAGTCATGCAGTTGCTGCTTGCCTTTCTGATTGGAGTTTGGAGAGCAAGTTATTTTCTCTCACTTTTAGTCAGTCACTGAGTGAAGCTGCTCTTGAGACTCTTAGGCCTCTTCTCGCAATTAAGAACCCACTTATCCTCAATGGTCAATTATTGGTTGGTAATTGCATTGCCCGTACCTTCAGCAGCGTGGCAAAAGATGTGTTAGGATCCGGGGAAGAAATAATCAAGAAAATCCGGGACAGTGTAAAGTATGTGAAGACATCAGAATCCCATGAGGAAAAGTTTTTTGAGCTCAAAAGACAGCTTCAAGTCCCCAGTGAAAGGAGCCTATGTCTTGACGATCAATCTCAATGGAATACAACATATCAAATGCTGGTGGCTGCTTCTGAGTTAAAGGAAGTGTTTTCTTGTTTGGATACTTCTGACCCTGATTACAAGGAAGCCCCATCTATGGAAGATTGGAAGCAGGTTGAGACCCTCTGTACATACTTGAAACTTCTCTTTGAAGCAGCAAGCATCCTTACGTACACAACTAATCCAACAGCAATTACATTCTTTCATGAAGTGTGGAAGATTCAGACAGAACTGGTTCGTGCAGTTATGAGCGAGGATCCCTTTGTCAGCAACGCTGCTAGAATAATGCTAGAAAAAACTGAAAAATACTGGAAGGATTGCAGCCTGGTTTTGGCAATTGCCGTAGTTATGGATCCCCGTTTCAAGATGAAGCTTGTTGAGTTCAGTTTCACTAAAATCTATGGTGAAGATGCCCCCACATATATCAAGATTGTTGATGATGGAATTCATGAACTCTTTCATGAATATGTGACACTTCCTTTGCCTCTGACCCCAACTTATGCAGACGAAGGAAATGCTGGAAGCAACATTAAGCAAGAAGAATCCCAGGGTGGAACTCTCCTGTCTGACAATGGACTCACAGATTTTGATGTATACATCATGGAGACTACTAGCCAACAGATGAAATCGGAGTTGGATCAGTATTTGGAAGAGTCTTTGTTGCCTCGTGTGCAGGATTTTGATGTATTAGGTTGGTGGAAGCTAAACAAGATGAAGTACCCAACTCTTTCAAAGATGGCTCGTGATATTTTGTCCATTCCAGTATCTACTACTGGTCCTGACTCTGTATTTGATATGACAAGCAAGGAGATGGATCGATATCGAAGTTCTCTACGACCTGAGACGGTGGAAGCCCTTATATGTGCTAAGGATTGGATGCAGTATGGATCTTCAGAAGCTTCAAACGCTCTTGTGAGAATGGAATATTAGATTCTAGGTTTTTCACTTCTGTCACATTGTGTCTTGTATGATGGTAGGTTGTTGCCATATTGTCTAGTTTCAAATTCGCCATTAGGTCTAGCAATTTGTACCATTCTAAGAATAGTTTGGGTGCTTGGACATATAATTAATTTAGCTTCTAGTTTTAGCTTCAGTTCCATTAAGTATCAGAGTTTGCTGGGTGATAGCTCCTAGTCCAAGAAACGCTGATGTACAATATGTTGAATATGCATTCCCAATAGCATCCATTTTGATTAAGCACTGCATAATTTTGGATTTCATTTAGGATTCAGTTTCGAATTTGATGGCCTTTCTGTACATTCATCTTTGGCTGCTGTGTGGGAGTGCATTGTCTGTAACCAGTGGTAGCTAGCCTAAGCTTACCCTGGTTAGAACTTCGGCCTAGACAAGCAAGCGTTATTCACAATGAGCTATTTACTTCTTTTTTTCTTTTTCTTTTTCTTTTTGGGAAATAAATGACATTGGGTTGCTTTTTCCTTCTGAATGATAGCTGTAGTGCTAAACTTCGAATTTAATAACCTAAGTGAAGCTAGTTGAAGAATCACTTATTACATTTGTATACCCGGGTTTGGCTTGCCTTCAGTACTTTTTTAACTGGAATTTCCTTTTGTTTTAATGAGAAATTGTCACATCATCCACTAATTAAATAAAATGTGAAAATTAAAACTCATTACCACTTACTTTTATATATTTAAAATAAAATAACATGTCCAGTTAAAAAAATACTGAAAATAAGTCAAACTCAATAATCTACATGCCATGTAAAGGATTAATATTCTTGGACTAACTATTCATTGATAAGGTATATAAATATATAATTACTCCTTGGTAACTTACATGGTCAGGCTACTAACTTGAGGCCAAGTCTTTCACGAGAGCATTGAATTTTGGTTACAAATCCTAACTTGGTGTCACATGGTCAATTTTTTTATCAAATTTTCTACTTGTAATGGCCTTAAGTTCCAGACTTAGTTTCAGCCAACACCACACACATTCACTGCAGGAACCTCAAGAACAAATTATTAGGGACACACACTTACACAATACACACTATGTTTACAGGGAACTTACCCCTAACCTTTATTACTTAATCTCAAGTACAAAGGAAACCCTTACAAGTTTGGAGAAATACATAGAATTCTCTCTAAGGCAATTATCTAATCTGTTGTTGACACCCCTAACAGCATTAGGGTCATATACACAGAAATAACTGCTATGACAGTTACTACCTATTAACTGTCTGTGATGATGCCGAAAATCGTCAGTAAGCCGCACAATACTCACGTGCTCAAAACAAGGCTTGCGAAACAACGAGAAAGAAATCCTAGGAGAGTATCGGTGTGGTACCGGCCAAAGACCCTCTGAAGGTTAAGTTAGAGAATTTTTTCACAACTCTAGAATGCTAGAATTGGGGTGAATTATGTGTATCTTGGTTTGTGAGGGTCTCGGGGTATTAATAGTAGTGTAGGATTGACATCCATGCTTTGGTTAAGAGGGTATTTCCTTGTAGGAGAGATCCTCTTTAATTTGCGTATTTTGCGAAGTTCTTTCCTTATAGGACTCTCTTGATTAAGATTAAGCGTGGTGCACATAATATTTCCTTATATGCTTATGCGTGTAAGCCAAGCAAGGCCATGCTAGACTCGTTAGAGGTTCTATTATTCCCTTCAGCTTCCTTCTGTCGGCTTCTTACCTTCATCTACACATTCCAGTCGTCACCTTTAGGTGTTTGACTCCCCAAAGGTGACATCGTCAGCTTTTAGGTAGGGTCGTCAACCTTATCTTTGTCGTTGCTCAGGCTTATGGACATGTGGGTGAGGCTAACAAGTTCATTAGGGCCGTCACCTGTGCCTAATATAGACGAGTTTATCAATTCTACAAAACTTCCCTTATCAATCTAGACCTTGGACAATCTGCCACTTGTGGTCTAATTTAGGACACCTTGAATTGCTATTGTCTTGGTTTCTTATCCACGTTTTTAGCCCTACACAGTAGATTTGAATGTTAGGAAAACCAGAAACTATCTTGATAACTGCTTGGTAACTGCTCCTGCACATCAGCACATACACAACCTATGTCTCAGTAGATCATGAGGCTTCTGCCCGCCATTCAACAGCCTACACAGCATCTAAATAAACATTTTGGGATGATTGGTCTATGCCTAAGCCATCCCCCATCGATTAACATAGCCTACACAACATTCCCACATGTAGTAGCACACACACAAGGTAACTGCCATCAGCCCACTAGCATCTGTCCATGCACTAGGTTAGCACCCACTAGCCCATGCCCTGCACACAAGTCACCAAGCCCACACACAAGCAATTAGCCATCAAGCCACCAATGTCATGCACATCACTCAAAAATTGACACCACATGCTGCCACCCATCTTAAAACCAACTTTGCCCACCATAACCCCAATTTACCATGGCCTTGGGGCATCATATGGAGCAAGGTGTCTCCACATATTGCCCCTTCACACTACTCATCAATCCAACTCAAATAGGGAAGTTGAACATGTCCCCTTTAAAGAGCTGTTAGGAGCATTACTAATCTAGCATGAGAAACCATCAATGTGTTCAGAAAACATAAAGCCATGTGACTAGCCTAATGTTGTCCAAGCACCATCATTTCCCATGCCATCATTAGCAACAAGTAAAGCTCCTAACACGTGGGGAGGTTATATTGTTAACCATGAACTTAGGGATTCCCTAAAGCCATTGGTATTTCATCCAGATAGGGTTGAGAAGCTGTATATGGGCATTAGTGTTAACCTTATTGCTAATATAGCTTTGATCTAGATTTCTAAATCCTAATAGACTTTTTTTTTAGGGTTAGATTTCTATGATCCTGTTTCCACCCTTGATTTAGCTGATGACTAATTATGTTAGTATAAGTTGACAAAATTGCTAAAACCATTGCTGATGAAAGACTCGTTAGAAGAACTACTTTCAGCTACTTTTGATAGATGTGAAATGAATAGCAAACGTTTGGTTTATGTGAAATGAACTTTCCGGATGCTCTCCACCATGCAAATAATGCCAAGTTACTTTTCTACTTTCGACTACTTTTAGATGACAAATGAATAGTAAAAGCGAATTCTTGCTACTATGCAAATAGTATTGATTCCTATTGCTCCCCACAAGGGTTGATTCCCCCTGCTCCCCACTATGCAAATAATGCTTATTTTTGCCTATATATAAAGCCAAAATGGTGAAAAGATCCAAATATAAAAATTGTAGTTTGGATGGAAAGTGTTCTATCTGATATATTTCCTTTTGTTTTGGCTGATTGACCAGCAAGTTAATAAAATTGCCAGACTGATTTGATCCTAAAAATATAATTATAAAAAAATTAAATTAAATAAAATGATAAATACATTTATTTTGTTATATTAATCATTTTAAGTGATGCATTGATTATTTAAGTATAATGAAAATTTGATGTCATTTTTCTAAAATTTATATGAGTAACAATTGATTTAAAATATGGTATTTTTTATTAAATTTTGTTGTTTTAACAACAATTGAAAGAAAGTCTAACAAAAGAAAAAAGAAAAAAAAAAGGCACAATCAAGAATGTAAAAAAATAATTGAAAGATATTTACATTTTTATTTTATCAAACCAATATTTTTTGCATTTTTTAGTAGGCATGAAACATGTGTATATACATCAATCACTATATGAAATTTTAAATTTGTAAGCACATATAGAATGATTAAATCAATATAAAATGCTTATTTATGTGGAAACACTAAAGTTTTTAATCAGTTGAGCTACAAGGCTATTGGGAAAAATTGTTGAAATATTGGAGGAAACTAATAACAAGTGACACTGCATAAAGTTCAAAAACTTTATTATTTCCCACAAGTTTTAAACAATATGCCAACCTTCAATTTGCCTAGAATTATGAAATCTAAGACGTACTCTAGGCTAAAAGTTAAAATGAATATACTCAACACCATATTCATGAAAAATGAAAGGTTATTGTCATTTTTAATTTTAATTTTTTTGATAAGTAAAATGATATATTAATATAAACGAAAGGGAGGCCCAGGCCCTAAAAAAGGCAGAGACAACAATGGGAGAACCAATCCATCAACTTCTTTACAAAAGACCCACAAAGGGATGGAAAAGATGGGTTGGAGTCCACAATTTGGAGAAATACATGCACAACGGGATGATATATAACAAAAAGAGAATTCTGCAATAGAAAACTAAGGAAAAAGGTTGCGTTTGTCCAAGATAATGGAAGAGATTTTCCATGGAGGATCAAAAAATGAGCAAACTATAGACTCAATGACAACCTTAGCATTGCTTTCAAAAATCACAAACTTGAAACCAAGATTTATTGATGTGGACATAGCAAGGCAACTTTGACTTTGCCCCAAACAGGGGATTGAGAAAGTTCCTTTGCTATACAAACTGAGATAATAGTACCAATAAGATCATGGCCAACAATAGTCATGAATGTCGCATTTGGTCTAATGGCAGCATCAAAATTGAATTTGATCCAACCTGTTAATAGGGGCATCATTGAGAGGCAGAAGCGTATATGGATAGCCATGCTTCAGAGTGGGATTTAAAGGATCTATTGGTATTAATAGCAAGCCGATTAAGAGGGTTGGAAAGATCTTCGAAAATCAGTATGTTTTTGCTCCACCAAATTTGGTCACATGTTATTGCAGCTAATAAGGAGAAAGATGGGCCAATTGATGGGTAGAGAACAAGGAGACTTAAAGAATTTAGGATGGACTTAACCCATTCAGATGCTAACTTTGATGGGATGGAAGATAGATTGATGGGATACTTGTGTGCCTCCATACAATAATGGTAAAAGACATTCAAACAAAACATGGACTACCGATTCTTGAGGATGGTGACACTAGGGACAGAATGAATCCAACCCAGCAATTCTTCGAGCTACGAATTCTCTAGGGTGGAGAACATCCCATGCAATTTTCTAAATGTAATATTTAAGTCTTTCATTGAACCCATAATTTCTTCCATTGAACAGCGATAAGGGGACTAGAATTTGAGAATCTGGCATTTGGTCAACTAGGTAAGCTAACTTGACAAAAAAATTTCCACTTGGACATTTTGCCCAAATAATGGAATCTGCAATTGAAGTAAAGGGAATGTTGATTTGTTGAATGGAATGGGCTATTTCATGGTCAAATAGGTTGTGGAGAAGAGCTCGGTTCCACTGTCTAGTTTTAGGAACAATTAGTTCAGATACCAATTTTTGGTCTGGCAGCAAGGTTATGGGAGTTGGGGTGAAGGATGGAATTGAGGGAATCCAATCTATGGAGAGAGCCACCACTAAGGGAATCCATTGTCATTTTTAATTAAGATAGCCTAAATCAAATAACATGAGTTGGAAGTTTTAGATCAAATGCTACCTCTTTAAACTCAAATCCAATCTCATTAAATGGATACATGTTAGAGCCCTCAATTAGCATGACTTTTATCATTGTTCTTCTTTGGACAGCCATTTAGCAAATTCAAGATTTTGACTTTTATATATTTATATGGATGAATAAAGAACTTTATTTCAAAGACACTAAAATGAATAAACAACTTAAGCTTGCAAGGTCAGAACCAAGCAACCCAAATAATAGGTCTACCTTACAAAACAACAAACTTAACAGCTACATACTGAATCTACCACCAATAAACCCATACAAACAAAACAAAATTTGTAGATGGATATGATATATATAGAGCCATTGAACAACACACCTGGATACTTATATGAAGTGTTCACTGCTATTGTGCTTCCTTTTGTTAACTATTTCTCCAAAGTTTGAGAAGTCCAATATCTGAGCCACAATGTTCACAATGTAGCTTCACAAGAAACATGTTTGTCTTGTTACATCCACCTAGTGGCATTAAGCTAGTCACTTCATTAACCCCAATTTTGGACAAAAATCCAGTGGCCTTCCTCTGGCCCTCCATGACTTGAACAGCACATAACCGACAAAAAGCTTCTAGTTCCTTAGGGTCTTTCGAGTCTGCTCTTTCATCATGACTACCACCGTCCATTGATTTCTTCTGCTTAACCATTTTTGCTACAACTTCCTTCTATACTCATTGAGGCATTTAAACAAACAGTTTGGGTGCATATCATAATCAGTTAGGCATGCCCACATGAAAAATGCAAAGTAAACTCACATATATCCAAATACAACAAAGGTAGTAAGAGAAACAATGGTATTACACGAAGGATCAATAAACCCACATACTAGAGTCATGGAAAACACAACAGAGAACCACACACAAACGTTGAATACAAAAACCACACACAAATGGTTAAACACAAAAAACTACAGATTGATGAAGCCTCATGGTAAACAACTTACCCATGAATGCAGAGACCCACAGTGGTGGCAAGGATGTCCTAAGCGGAGAGAAGGTGAGCTTGAGCGTTTGTTGAACAAAGGAGATCTTTTCTTTTGGTTCTGCATAATGGGTTTGCTTTCATCAACTGGTGTGCTCTGTTTTGATAGCTTTGTGGTTGGTGGGTAGGTGAAAGACATTGAAGAGGATTCGGACAGAGCATTGAAGGGGATTGAAAGCATTTTGCCACTAGTAGTTGAAAGAAAAAGCAAAAAGGTGAAGAGAATGGAAATAGCCGTTTGGATTGAACTACGCACCGTTTTGATGATTTGATTCTCCAAGCTTCTTGTGCGATGAACAGCACACTCCAAAGTCATGAACAGTACGCGCAAAAGGCTTGTGCATTTATTGTTTCAGCTCTTGGAATGAAACGGTGCGTAGAGATTAAACGGTGTCCATGAACAATGTTTCACACGTGTTTGGATTAAATGAAAAGGTGCATATAGAGAAAACTTGTGTTTTAGCCTTGCGTTTCCTCAGCTTCAGCGTGCGCGTGGGTCCCAGCAATAAACATTGTTGCAAAACGTAAATACCGGATTAAATTGAATCCAAACGGGTACATAGTTTAAATTGTACAACACACTACTGGAAAAAAAAAAAAAAATTGTTTATTATTATTGAAACCTAACTCCGTGTTACACGCTCCCATTTAATTTTTAAAATTTTTGTGCCAAGTGAGTTAATTCAACACAAATTACGAGGAGCCCAGTATAAATTAATCACAAAAAATCTCAATCATAGATCTAGCTTTATATCTAAAATTAGAAGAAAAGTGAGTTGGAAGGATTTTGCTTTTCAATACTGAAGGGGACGAAAACCAAGGATGATGGATCCGTTTAAATAAACCTAACGGTACTGAATTAGTGAGCCGTCGGGAATAAGGCAGCAAATGGAGCGATGGACGAATAGACCACATGACGGATGGGCCCTCTTCATAATAGACAGGTAGCCCCTCTACACAGACGGATTCTAGGTTCTTGAGCCCAAGGACGACGGATACCAAGGCCATGTGGCACTCACATAACTTGGATAAACCCCACATGGAAATATCTTGCACCCCACGATTAACCCTAATTGAGGGAATCCCAACATGGAAAGAATCCCGCTATATACGCACATTTATGGGGGATCTTCCTCATAAGGAAAACATCTTCCTATGCAAGAGACAAAGGTCGGTTCCACACTATTATAAAAACCCACAACTCTCAGAAATCAAGGTACGCATAATTGACTTAGTTCTGGCACTTTAGAGTTGTGAGAAGATTTCTAACTTAACTTTCGAAGGGTCTTTAGCCGATACCACACTAGTACTCTCCTAAGATCTTCTTATTCTGTGTTATGCAAGTGTTATCTTGAGTACGTGAGAACTGTGTGACTTACTGATGATTTTCGGCATCATTAGATGTCATTTGTTTGTCTACCTAAATATAATTCAAATTTATTAACTTCTTACATAATACGATGAATAGTTCATTATTTATTAGGTAGAAAGTTATATAAGTATATATATGACATGTGTGTTATGTCAGTGCATATGCACAAGATTCTAAACTGTACTAAGTATTGTTTGAAACGCATAACTATTCTCCGAACTTTTTCAAGAATTTAAAATGGAGCATAATTATAGGGAAGCTTTAAAGCTTGTAGACAAGTAGAAGATGTTGTAACCCACTAAACATCACCTACGGGTGGTTTTTTTTTTTTTTTTTTGGTTGCACTTGACAACTTTGATGTAATGCAATCACCCTATTAATCAATTACTTCTATGATAAATTAAAATGATAAAATTTAGATATAATCCCTTATATTAATATTATGAAAAACACAAAAACACCTATTTTCCTCTCCCTTTTAAGTGTGTATTTGTTTCTATAAAAAATACAATTCCTTATGTATTTCTTAAATAAAATAAAATAATCTAGGTAGTGTTCCTAAACTACCCATTTTAAAAATCAGTCACCCGTCTAATGTTTTTGAAACCGAATTATCATTCAAAGCAAGAAAGAACCATACAAATCTCAAAGAAAATCAGCTCCTATGTCTGGATTGGTTCCGACGCATGTTTTCACTTTTCTCGATCTTTTTGCATGTTGGGCCAGTTCAGTCCAATGAGTTCATGGACTATTTTTGTTGCTTGCCACTTCTTGCTTACGTGTCACCTGTCTTCTCAATTAATCAATAGAGTTCAGCAAACAACGTTAACATCGTCCGTGAAAGTCAAAAACAAACCCCAAACAAGCTCCATCTTCTTTCTTCTCCGATTTCTCTCTCAGAAGCTCTGTCGCTTTCTCTCTCTGTCCCTCTCTGGAAGTAAAGAAAACCCATCAATCCTTAATAAAAAAAAGGAGGGGAGTAGAGTAGAGAAAGGGAGATTAATTTAATGAAACTTGTTTGGAAATTTATTAAAAAATAAATAGAAGGATTTGGAAGAGTTTCAAATATCTCTAAACCCTTATTTTTATTTTTTCAAATGAAAAAAATTTAAAAAGATTTAAAAAGAAAATAGAATAGATAAATTATTAACAAAAGAGTTCTCTAACTTACCCTTTTTAAATTAACAAAATTACAAACTTATTCTATAAATAATCTTTCACGAGAAAAATAGGTAAATGAAAAAAGAAAAAAATGAAACAATTTTCCATTTAGTTTTTTTTTTTTTTTTTTTTTTAATTTTCTTTGAGCTTTCTCGGCAAACAAACAGGATTTAGAAACGAACCTGATTTGGTTTAGGAGGAGTTTTGTTGCGGTGGAGGATCTCGACGAGTGGGACCACGAAAAACGAAACAATTTTCCATTTAGTTTTTTTTTTTTTTTTAATTTTCCTTGAGCTTTCTAGGCAAACAAACAGGATTTAGAAACGAACCTGGTTTGGTTTAGGAGGGGTTTTGTTGCGGCGGAGGATCTCGACGAGTAGGACCACGAAGGCCAGGGTTTTACCAGAGCCGGTGGCGGCGTCGACGGCGACGTCTTTGTAGCTACAGAGTAAGGGGATCGACGGCGACGTCCAATAATATATTTTCTTGGGCAGCTTGGACCGGCGTCCAATAAGGGGTTAGTGCCCATCATTTCCACGGTAATCTCCTCCTCTCTCCTACTTTTTTCTCACGAATTGGCAAACCCTTTAACTGGTTTTGAAACTTCCTCGATTATCAATACCGGTAGTCATTATCATATGAATGCTTGAGAAAATTTTCTATTTTGAATATTCAGTTTCAATACCATGTTTTACTTCTTCTTTTTCAAATTTGATTTTTACCTTATGATTTCAAATATCTGCAGTTTTTTTTTTCGTAAGCAAATGGATCTCTCTCCATTCAAGCTGGACATTGATGAGCTTATAGGCGAGTTTGCTGAGGTACCATTTTCTAATTATACCATTCTTCTTAATTTAAATTATTAATTCGTTTTTATATTTTAATCCTTGTGGATTTTTTTAACAGGGTGAATCTACAGCTTTGGCTGATATGAAGAGAGTTTGGCTTTCTAGAAAGTTCTCCTACATATATGAGGCTAGTCCTTCTTCCAACTTGGCCTTCTTTATGCAATCTTTGTATGCCCATTCAATTGGTACGCTCTTTTACATTATTCAATTTATTTATTAATTGTGTTTAATCTATCTAATTGCATCTCTTATTGTATTATGAAAACAATGGAATGAGAATTCATTGAATTTTATATGAAACTTTTTTGATTCAGAGGTTGTTATGTCCACAAAAATTACTAATTGCGTAAATTTTATGTTACATTAAGTTTTGCCAATGAATATTAGCTCAAATGGCACTTCCTCAATCTACAAAAGTCATGGATAGAAAACTCATTGGATGCGTGTGGAACTTTCTCGTCTCTATTATCTTTGTTTTTTTGCCATGGTATTGTAACTCTTGAGTATTCCTGTGCAGGTTACATTGTAGGTAATGCTTCTTTATCACGCAGATTGGGTGGGCTCTATTGCCTTTACTGCCTCTATGAGACTCAGCCTTTCAAACCTCCTTTCAGAATATATCTATCCCTTGGTATGATTGTACACTAAACTTGGTACTAAAGTGCGTTCAATGCTTTTACCGACTGCATTCATTGTATGAATTTAAACCTTTCAAACTACCTACCTTATGCCTGCAGTTTAAGTTTGTAGTGTTTGGCTATATTATTGTGACATAAGTAAACTAATATTTTAAACCATCTTCTCTTAGGCTTTTCTTTGACTTTTCCCATACTCGAATTCTGATGATCTTTTCTATTATCATGTCCATATATGCTATTGATGTAGATTTGCATTCAATAGAAGGTGTAATTGTGGTTTCTCTTGCAGTGCATTGATGGATTGTTCTGTTTTGTTGTTTTTTTGTTGAACTTCCTAAAGCTTAATGTTCTGCATGTTGCCTAATCTAGCAATTCCAGACCATGGTATTTATCTTCAAAGTGATGCTAAGTATGATAATTGATGGCTTCATGAAGTGCTTTATAGGAGTAGGTTCAAAAGTCAAATCCATTTGTAGTTGGGGCAGAGCGTATGTTATTGTTGTGGATGGCAAACTCCCTACTCGGATTCATGAATGATTGAAATAACATGTATTGCTGTTAACCATTAATTTTCCTGACTGGAGGTCAATTTTACCTTCTTCTTCTTCAGTTCTTCTTTCCTTTAAAAAAAGAAAAATTCATACATGTCAGCTGCCACTTTATTATTCTTAAAACTGTGAAATCATTGTTGATGTGAGAAAAAGAACAACACAAACATCTTCTCTGTTTTACTTTCCTAAAATTGATATGGAAAGAGTTGGTTGTGATTGTTAGTAGGTAAAGGCACCAATTAGTTTTAATCTGTACTCGAATATTATTCTCTGGTACTATTCCTTTCAGCTCTGCCAGCTTGGTGGCTGGTTTATTTTTGACTCATGAATGGACTCTAATGAAAGTGTTATTATATGCTTTGTTTAACCAAAACCTAGGATGTCCTCTCTCTCTCTCTCTCTCTCTCTCAGCTTACTTCATTCCCATTTGACAGGAGAGCTGAAGAAACTTACAAACCTTGTTGTTGATGCAAAAGAAAAAGGTATAAATGTGGTATCTGCTTTGGTCAAAAGGATGCTTGAGAAAAAAATGTTCCTCTTTGGGTCTGTGGAGATGAATGAAGGCTCTGTTACAGAGACAGTAAATCAACTCACAGAATTACAGAATGCCCGCATTCAAGTTGCATATGATAAGTATGTTGCAACATATTATCTTTATTTTATGTTTTTTTTACTAAACATATTACACGTGATTTCACATAATCTGAACATATTATTGCTTCCTGCTTTCCTTTTGACTAACAGGTTATTTGCTAATACTCGGATAGAGCACTTCCTCCGCTTGGACTTGGTAAATATCATGGTGCTTTATGAGATACATTTATATATCTTTACACTCCTTCAGCAGACGCATGATCAGGGATATCAACTTTTTGGATTTCATTATAATGACATAATTGGTGAAAAATACATTATTTTTCTTTCAGATTATAGTGTCTCGCTCTAAGGGGCTGAGAGTAGTTCAAAATTCTGCAACTTTTGAACTTATTCAACAAGAAATCTACCACTTTTGAATGGTTGCATCCATATATATATTTCAACTACGTGATAAATCATAGAATTTTGAAATTCTTCCAAAATTGCGATATGTAAACTATAGTAGGATGTTACCAATTGGTTTAGGGCATACTGAGCATTGATGACTGTTGCCAATGCTCCTTGTACTGATGTCATCTTCTTCCCCATTAGAAAGGATGGAAGGTAAGTTCATGGGTTCAATATTTTGCAGTGCATGAGTCGAGTATTTACCTATCAATGGAAAGCACTGATGACTGCTGGAGATCATTTAACCCAAACCAATCCAATTGTAAATGTAATTAGGGAAAAGCAAAGTGAGTTTTAACCCAACTTAGATGGCTCCAGATCAAACACAAGCTGCAAATGTTGTAATAACCTTGAGAAGAGTATGTAAAATTTGATTGAATTTTTCTTCGGGAGTGCTTATTCGACTTCATTGATTGATGTCGGTGGCGGATCCAAAGTTGAATGAGGACTGACCAGTTATCTGGCTGTTTGCTAACTTCGAATTGCATTGTTGAAAATTGTTCTGTACTTTGAAAGTAGTACTTTTAACTTAAAATGATTTTTCTTCTGGGGTTAATGTCCTCTTATGAACACACATCTTTCAGTTAAATCTACAATTCACCCATAGGTTTTTGAGGTGTGTGTAGATTGACAGTCAGTTTGTTTTGCCTGTTATACCTTTTAGCCACTTATCAGCTTGTTGATTAGGCAATCCTTCATTGTCATACTGGGTACTGTGTTCCTGTGGATTTCATTTTATACTTCTCTGCAAATTAGCTTGTTTTGCTTATACTGCATCTAACATCGTTCATCCCCCCTACCCACAAATACCAGGGTGCGGAAGTTGACTTGAATGTGCTACAGAAAATGTCAAAAGAATATGCAGAGTCGAAGAAATTGGCCATTGAAGGTATTTTATTTTTCCTTACCTAATTCAGCAGCAACAGAATAAGCAGAGAAATATGGGAGCAACTTATATGTTTCCAAGTGGTATCACGATATTTAGTGGTGCTATCTTTAGCATTCTAGAAAGCTAGTATGGTGCATCAACCCTGAAGATATTCAGATGAAATTTTTTAAGCTATTATTTTTCACTCTAATTTCCTTCACACAGTGCAACCTAAAAGATCTTATCAACTAATCTTAGGCATTCAGTGAGGACATCTGGTATGACTTGTCTACGTACTTTTAGGTCAGAATGGCCAATATGATTTTCAATGATGTTACATAGATTTTTTGTTTTTAATTTATATCTCTTAAAATCCATATCCTTGACAAATGTCATGTTCGTTGTCAATACCAAATACTTATTAAAAAGAATTGTGAAAACTGAATAATCTCCAAATTATTTATGAAATTCCTAATACCCACATTTTCTCTACTCTTTTAGAATGACAACATTCACATTTATATTTTGTTTTTTTAAACTAGTTTCACTGTTAAATCTTCTCTCAAGATTACATGCAATATTATTTGTAACTCCCCCCACCTCTAAAAAAGATAAAAACAAAAAACTGATTTTACCATGCACTGTTTGTAGTGCCACTTAATGCAAATTCTTCTACTGTCTCCCTTGTTACAGACAGTTTTGTCCTTCTGTCCTTTAAGAAGTTTAATTATGGTAATTCAATTCTTTATTTATGCCTCTCATCTTGATTTCTTGTTAAAGAGGCCAGCAAGGTGGTGGATACCCAAGACATAACGCACATATCAGAAGATAAGAAATTAATTGGAGATACAGTAGAGAAGATATCTGATGACTGGAATGTCCAAAAAGATATCTTTTATCGACAAACAGGATTCAGCCAGCAACCTTGTGGAGAACAACAGCCGCTGTTGCAGCTACAACAAGAAGAGCAACAACAGCAAGATGATGACGACTTTGATCAAGAACTGGAACAACTACTATTACAAATGTAATGGCAACGGCACCTGTGGCAGCTTCATGAAGGCACAGTTTCCTCCACAGTTGAGCAAGGTTCAGGGGCAGGGATAGTTTCTGGATATTTTTTATTCCATTCTTATTGCACTTCCACACAAAAGCATCTCCTCCTAATTTTGTTTCAGAAAGGAAGAATGCTAATGGATCCTTGGGTTAGGTTCTTATTTGATTATGCCCCATCAATACGTACAGTGGATTTGTAAATACAGCAAACGATTGTGTAGGAGTGAAATCATGAATGATGGCCTGTTTAGAATATGCATTCAATTAATTCATTCAAAGGCTTCCTATTACAAAAATTTCCTGTTAATCTTGCAATTGACATGAGTTTTTGTTAATTATTTGGAGGAGAATGGAAGGCCATGTCGCTGGTTGTTAAATTGTAGAGGGTTAACAGAAGAAATTCCTAGCTCCACTGATCAAAATGATACGGTAATTGAGTTTGAGCCCGCCAATTAACAAACAGAATGTTGGAAGTCACTGTTATCTTCACTGATATCAGGATTAGAGTACGGCTTTGTATGTGACACGAAGAATGTGATGATCCCGGTGTCTGCCATGCTGTTCAATTGGAAACCAAGCTCTCCATTGAGCATGTCTCCATTTTATTCCATTTAACTTCTTTTTTTATGGGTTTAAATTTTGGGCAAAGTGAACATGCATGTAATCTGATTTGTGATCATCCCAGTGGTAATTAATGACTTCATCATATGTTAATGGTTCTCTCCATCCCGCTGGGCTGTTGTATTCATATTTGTATTTCTTTTTCTTATTTTTGTTATCTGAATAAATATAAATAACAAAAATAAAACAAGAATATTTTTTTTTTTTTGATGATTGTTTGTAGGTACTTGATGACTCAATTAAAATGGATAATGGTCAGCTTACAAATAACTCCACGGCTCTGAGGGGAATTCGAATGCAAATTCTCTTTTATGATAAAAGTGGTCAATGCTGCTCTGCAAGGCTCTGGACAGAAAGCCATGCTTCTTATTATCATCGTCTGGGGCCTTGATGTTTCTTCATATAAGTTTGATTGTGCTGGTCAGTTTGAAACTGCTATTTTGATTAGTGTTCTTTCTATTTTTTTTTTTTAAGGAAAAAAAAATGTAAAGACATGGTATATATTATGCAAAAGAAAGAGACTTTATTTAGATTTATTTCCCTCCGAATCTTACATTAACTAATGAACCCAACATACAATAATGGGTTTGTTAAAATACAACAGACACAATGGCAAATCCCTCTCTCATCAGAATCCCAACTAGCCCACCCAACATTTCACCCTCCTCTACCTCTCTTTACCTAATTGATACAAAGAATTGCTCATAACTCAAACTCAATAAAATGAACCTTCTGACCGTCCTCAGGCAACTGATCCAAGCTCAAAGTCACCAAACCAAACTCCGAATCATACACAAACTCAACCACATTAGAATCCACAATGCACCTCTTCGGCCTGGTCATTGAATATGCACCAAATTTACCACACCCTTTAACCTCCAAATGAACTTTACCAACCGACTCTGAACTCTTGTTCTCCACTTCATATTCCAACCCTTCGATAGCTCCACCAGCATTGAACATGTTGATGAGTCCAAAGGGAGCAAAACCAAAACCGGGTGCTAAAACCTTGATGGGTGTGACAGTGAAAATGTCATGCTCAAGGACCTTGAGTGACACTGGCATGGATGCATTGTATGGAAGGACTACAAGCTCACCCGACCGGTGACAGTAGACGGCACAGTCACCGTTCCAGTTGGGCTCAGTGGCGGCCTCCGCTATGAGATGGACGTCACGGCCTCGAATGTAGCCAGTGAGAGAGTCTGATTTGGTTTGGTGGAAGGTGTTCTTTCTTTCAATGCTGTTCCAGGCTGCACCTTGGCAGTTGTATACACCCAGGACTCCAGTGTACTTGTTCATATTCCATATCTTCAGCAAGCTGATGCATCATTTAATTTATTTTGTTAGAATTTATATATGTATATATATATATATATATGCTTCTTTTGAAATCAAAAAATCATCATAAGCTGGGTAAAGTATAAGTATCTCAAAGTATTTACTTGATCAATAAACTACTTAAAAAATGAAACTGGGGTCTTCTTAGGATTGATTCTGAATTTTTAAAGCTAGATTGCATACAGTTTAAAAGGTTATAAATTAAACCTTAAAATTTAAAACTGCTTTCATTACTGATTGCAAGAGCATCCTAGCTAGGCCTTGGCAGGGTTCAGTGCAGCACATGTTTAGGGAAGCTAATAAGTATGTTGATGGTTTAGCTGTTTTGAGAATTACTTTAAATAATAACTTTTGTCTATATTGGATTTGTCCAACCTCTTTGTATTTTGTGTATCTATGGAAAGTCCAACAAATATCTACTCTAGATTACTGTAATATGTTTATTTTGGGTTGTTAATAACTTAATATATATATATATAATATTTCACTTTCTCAGCCACAAAAAAAAAAAAAAAAAAAAAAAAATCTAATTTAGAAAATTACTCTGAACAATTTTTTTTTTATTAAAGACCATTTTTTTTTAAAGTTTTATACCATTAATGAGCCTATATTTGTTACCTCAAAAGAAAAATCAGTACAATTTAGTATGGATGCTTTATAAATCAAGCATTTTTTTTTTTAAATCATCATAATTTATTTAACACACGCTAAAATTCTATATGCCAAGTTCTAACTCTACTTTTACTTTAGCAACTCCAAACTGCTATTCAATTAATGAGAGAGATGATTCTCAAAAAAAAAAAAAAAAAATTAATGAGAGAGAGAGAGAGAGAGAGGAAAAGGTAAATACCTAACACCATCACGGGCTGGGTCAGTGAACAAACAATCCCTAGTGGGCCGACCAGGCAAACGGGCTCGAAGGATGGAACCATCAGGCAACACCATCTTCTTTAATAGCTCAAAATTGTGGTTCCCTGGCGCATCACTGTACCCCCAAAAACACAATAAAAAATACACATATATCCGTTAGAGTTGCATAATAAAGTGATAAATAAAACTGGTGAAATAATGAATGACTCTTTATGAGTATTTAATATAACTAACTACTCAGTACTCACTTACCTAACATAAAGTGGGCCACCACTAATAGCCCTGGCTGATCCATGGTAATCAGCAGCTGGGTGAAGAGAGTGAAACATATCCCAATCAGGCTGCATAAACTCCCCCAAAAACACACTGTTGTATGACACTGCCGCTATGTGTATTGTATGTGATGTCGGATCCCGCGGGAAAAAATCATCTGATGCTCTCACCACTGCCGTTTGTTTCGAGCTGCATCAATCACATCATTTGTCACTCACTTTATCAAATTATATCTCAATTCTCACTAATTGTATAAATAAATAAATAAATAAATAATTATTTTCATTTTAACCGTTCAATGATTTTCATCAAGTGCTCATGACGATAACATTTAATGTATAGTATTATTTTTAGTAATACAACACTTTAAAGAAAAAAATTCAGTAATTTTTTTGCTAACAAAAGTTAGATAAGACTGTTGCCTAAAATAGACAGTAATTTCATTGTTATAAACTGAAAAACATATCATGAAATGTTATATTACTAACTATATCGAACTAATTCAAGTAAGGAAAACTTACCAGTAAAGTGCATCAGTGTTGTGACTCATGCAAGAAATGATCCCATTATCAGGGAAATTCCTAGCCACGGAAGCATCAAGAGCCTGATGATACTGCCGGGTCAACTCGACCCGACCACCAAGCCCAGCTCCAAGTGTCTCCAATATACACTGCACGTCCACCTTAACCCCATCTATACCCGCAGACGCCAAATAACTATGCAACTCGTTATAAAACTTGTACACACTCTTTGGATTCACCAAACCCAATCCTTGTATCGCCATAACATCTGTCTTCCACGTGGGATCATTCTCTATCACTCCCTTTGTCGTCGTTGGATATTTCATCAACGTCCCATATTCCTCCATCTCCTTCACACCCGGGCGGACCCCACCCCAGTACCCAGTAATCGCATGCCACACGTACACGTACTTCAACCCATGTTTCTCTTTAGCTATATTCACTATGCTCTTAATCCCCACCGTCGGATCGTCCTTGTTTTGAAACTTCGAGTTTTCCTTAATCCCAGTCAACCTAAGCAACGGCTGCTGATTCATCTCGCTCTGACTCTCCTCCTTTGAATCCTCACCGACCGATTGCCACCCATCATCGATGATCACAAACTTCGATGGGGTCCCACCAGCGGCCAAAGATTCAAGCCCAGCTTCAACCCCTTCTTGAGTCACTTCTTGATAAAACGCATCCCAGGTGCACCAACCGAAATAGTCAACGATCCCAGGCAATTTTTTCTCGTGCCTTTGACGGAAAGTCTTCAGATGCGATTTAACGGCTCTGATCGCGTCTGTGATCGTAGCAAAAGGATCAGTCCCTGCGCTGATAAACAAGGAGTGAGTAAACGACGACGCTTTGGTGTCCACGTCACCGCTCTCCAAACAAAGCTCCAACTCGTCGCGATCATTGCCTTGTAAAACCGCACGGAACGAGCCTTCGATCAAAGGAAGGAAAACCGTGTAGACAACCGGGTTCTCCTCGTTTTCGTCGAGGTGGGACCCGTCTTTGGTCTCGACCAATAGGAACTGAGTCTCCAACGGAATGTCTCTTCCTTTATCGCCCATCTTCTGGGCCATCCACCATAACTTGAACCGAAAGCACGACATGAACCGGACCTCACGTAGCGTTCCTAGAGAAACCACGTGCCTACTGTTTTCCTTGTCGAAAACAGCACCAACGAACACGCCCTCGACAGGACCGGTCCCCGAACCGGACGTTGCTATCACATTGTCCGGTACTCCTGTTAGGATTGTTCGGTCTTTTACTAGGATCTTCCTGTCGGAGATCCTAACCGCCTGCTTAATCGTCATTTTGTCTTCTTCTTCTTTGCACGGTGCTCTTAGATCGTTTCTCTGCGATTCCAAGGAATTAAAAGTCTTAGATTCATTGAATTCAGCTCTAAATTATTATTTTTTTTAATGTGGGTTTAGTAAGTAAATACCTTAAAGGAAAGTACGGGAAATATTCGATTCGAATAAGAAAAACACCTGCGAATTCCAAAACATGCACAAACAAAACAAACTTTGTTAGTTTTTTGAACTATTCAACGTAAATTTCCCTTCAATTTCTCGGGAACCAAACAGACTGAATTAACGAAGATAAAGGAAAATAGAAAAGTACCAGAACTCGAGAGTTGTTTGAGTGGCTTTGGAAACAAAAGAGAATACGAGGACGAAGAATGCAATGCGGTTGGATTTAAGAGACTAGTATTTATAGCTGGAGATCGAGCACTGTATCTAAAATTTGACACCATTTTTATTTTACTTTTTAAGTTCTTCTGGGTCTCGACCTTCTGTTCCTGATTTCGAGGGATGTGGCTTTGCGTTATCTACTTATCCAACGGTACCAAAATACCCGACACGTTTTTGACAGTTAAAGTTGACGACGGATATGATTACCACGTCAGATACACTTGGTATACATTAGTACACAACTTATCATTATTCTCCGTAGAGTTATCAATCATAACACGATAATAAGAAGAAAAAAAAAATCTAGACGCTAATTTTTGTTGATCGTACACGTGTTTTTTAGGGTTGAAGTGATCACAGAAAGTGTGTGGTACTGTTTGTGGTTTGAATGATTGCCTTAGTACGCTAATGAAAAGTGCCGATCTGTGTCCACGTACTCAGCTTTTGACGTTTCTCTGTTACCCACCTACACCCGAAGAATCTTTCACGCGCCTCAAAAGTTAAAAACGCGTGGTTTTTTAAATTTATTTCCCAGGTGGCACTTTCACAGTGGATTGTTTTTACTTGTTATGTTCGGCTTTTGCAATGAATTAACTATTAAGTTAAGACGAGAATGAGTATAATATGATTTTCGTGGCAGCTAAGCTTGTGTAAAATTTTGACCATATTAAGATAAATAAAATCAGGCAGGCAATGACAAATATCTTGCATTTAAGAAACTGATTGAGTGAAGCTACATGCATCTCGTGAATAGTGCTCAAATCTTACGTAGTGGCCAACGTGTACAATCATCTAATCTATCACGTTTAAACAAATCAATATCCATATACTTAATAACTAATCAACAACTCATTCAATGCGCAAAAAAAATTTAATAATATTTTATTTTATTTTTTAAAATTTTTTTCTCTCTTTTATTTTTTATAAATACTTATTATAATAATTTTTATTAATAAACATTTATAATAATATTAGTATATATACTTATTATGAAAAATATTATTAGTGGCGGCTCTAAGAATTTTTTCTAAGAGGGTCATTAAGAAACTTAAATAAAACAAAATTTTAATTAAAAAAAAACTTGAATACATTGAGTTATTGAAAAAAAAACACACAAAGATATGAAATTTTACAATTTCCTTTTACGAGTTTTCATATTTTGAAATCACCTTATGATAGTTTTGATAGAGAAGCAGGAAATAATCCATCTCCAGCTCGTCCAAACGGCTCGTCCAGAGCCTACAACGCAGGTTGATCCCAGTGTTTATCTAGAAGAAGAAGAAACGTCCATGAATAATAGCACCACTCCATAAACTGTCCTCCATTAAAGACATGATCGTCCATTAGGTTCGTCCATGAACAATCGTTAGATATCCTTGGACGACTAAACCGTCCTACGCCAGACGGACGGAAGTTCAACACTTAGACTTTCGACTAAACCCACAACTATCTCAAACAAACCCTTCGAATAAGTTAACTTCCATTAGCGGTTACAATTTTATATCCGTTGAGGTAGTTAACTCCGGAGTTGTTGGTTTTCACAAATCCTGGGACGGTTATTGGACAAGTAACCGTCCCAGGCTCCCTATATAAGGGACCGGTCTGAACCCGACAGAGGTAAGATTTTCACTCAGACAATTTTCCAAAATACTTGGAACTTCCTTCTCTACGAAACTAACTTCTCCATCGGTGGGGGTTCGACCGGTCTTCTCCGGTCTCCTCTTTGATTGCGTTTCCTTCCTTGCAGGCCATCAACCGTTTCGACAGCCCACCGAAGCCAGGCCATCCACCTTACTGATTCGGAGCGATATCAAGTTTATTATCAGTTTTCATTATCTATTATCAATGTAAGTATGACCATTTTATTTTGTTAAGTTTGTATGGTATTTTTGTTTTTATGAAATTGTGGTTATATATTTGTCATTTTTTTTATAAAAATATTTTAAACTAAATGAAAAAACCCAACTCCACTTGCACTATATAATTATTAATTCACACAACCACACTCATCCATATATAAATAATACACTAAATTGTTGTTTGATTGTAGGATAAGCTGATATGTGATCAGGGTGTGCAAAATTTAAAACATAATTTAAATTAATAGAGCAATATATATAGTAAGGGGGTTCAAATGAACCCCTGAAATGTATGTGCAGCCACCCCTGGTGTTTGTATAGAAACTATAAATAAAATACGATATAGTAATTATTGATAATCATTTTTGTGAAGAAGTTTCATGAGCTCAGTACATACCAAGCCCGATTTACTCTTAGGCCTTATACATTTATTTTATTTTATTCCTTTTTGCTTGGCCCAAGCAGCTTGCTTGGGATTTGAGAGAGTGTGGTTCGGATGGCGAGTATAGACTTTCTATATGAGCTCATAACATAGGTATTGCTATGCAGGCTGGGGATGCTTGCATGATCAAGTACACATGGAGGGAAGGTCATGTCACACGTGTCTGAAGTTTTCACCCAAATAGAGTCATGTAACTGTATGTGTCTGAAACCTTTAGTTGAAACCATTTTTAGTCCCTAAGAACAAGTTGATTTCTTGGCTGATTTTGGTTGCATTCTACCACTTAAGGTGACTTCCCAATAGGCTAAATTGGCTAGGGAAGAGCAATCAATCACATTTGGTAAAGCTTTTTTCTAATTTATGCAAAAAGCAACTCATTATTTTACCCAAACAATCGAAAATACGAAGTTTTCTACTTGTTTAAGAACATGGGGGGTTAATAGCTTCACTTCTTCTACATATACTAATCATTAAGAGCTCTCAAACTTGATATAAAAGTCCACCCATAAGATTTAAACGAACCAACCACATTTTAAATTTATTATAATTTTTTGAGGTGTGTATGTTAAATTTTAAACTACTTTCAATATATTTCCAACTAATCTAAAACTATTCCAAATTCTCAATTTTAAAACTTATCATATAACTTTTACATTCAAAACTCAATGAAATTTTTATTCATGAAACCACGATGTAGGAAATTTACAATGCACTTTCAATAGAGTTTTCTAAAAACTAAAATTTTTATTCATATCAATATTTATAAAATGATATAAAATGATTTTTTTTTAAATATCTTTTGTTAGCTTCTTCTAACGTAGTCAAATAAAATCTTGAAAATCAACATTTTTTTCCCCACCATCAATTAGACTTAAGAATAGTACTTAGATGTTATTCTTTAGGTTCCCATCTTAAAATTCTGTCATATGACTTTTTTCTCATAGGATTGAAGTGTATTTTTTAATTAAATCGACACATGACAAAATTTTAAGAGAAATAACCTAAAGAACAACATTTAAAGTACAATATATAAGTTTTGTCATATATATATATATATATATATTATATTAAGAGGATTCAGAAAGTTAGTTATTGCATTTTTAACTTCCAAAAATGCCCATGATTTAATTAATTTATCAATATTCCTAAAATATTAAGAAATGAGGTTAAAATTGCAAATTGACAAAAAATTATAAATATTCCTATAAAAAAATACCCCACGTCCCTTATTCCTATAGATCGAATAAAAAAAAGTTCCTATTAAAAAGGTTACTTATTCCTTCCCACCACCCCAAGTCCTTATAAATTAAAAAAAAAAAAAAAAAAAAAAAAAAAAAAAAAAAAAACTACCTATAGTTCCTATCAAAAACAAAAACTACCAATTCCCATGTTATATCAAAGAGTAATGTTACGGATACAAACTATTTTACAATATTTTTACAAAATGTTGATGTGACCACCCTTTTATTGGTTTTTATCTAGACCCACTATTAATATCACTTTTTCATTTACTACTAATCACTCACCACATCAACAATTTGTAAATTTTTTGTAAAATAATTTGTATCTCTAGCATTATTCTATATCAAAAACACCAAAAAAAAAAAAAAAAAAAACTACCCACGTCACATTAAAAAAATAAAAATAAAAGGAAATCCACACAAAAACCAATTACAACTTCCTATAAAAAAAATTAAAAAAAAAAAACTTCTCATTTCATTTATTTCTTTCTTCCCTTTTCTAATTTTGTGGAATCTACACAAACCCACAATATTCCTTCAATTTGTTCTTCATTCTTTCATCCTATTTCCAATTGATATTATCTTCTTCTGTAGTCACTGTTTTATATACCGAATTCTTCTCAATGGTAAGGTGTTTTCCTATCAAAATTGGTAAGTCTTTGAACAAAATTTATATATTACTTTCTCAATTGAATTATATCGTGTAGTGTACTTTATAAACTATATATATTGTGAATTGCTAACTCTGTGATCTTCTATGATGCATTAAACATATGAAGGGTATTATAAAAATTTTGGTTATGAATGAAAAATTATAACAATAAACCTTTAAAAAAAAAAAAAAAAAAAACCTCATCACACACGTATCTAGCTTTTAAAGTTACAAATAGTACTTAAACTAACAATTATTTCTCATCATGTTTTCTAATAAATAAATAAAAACAATCTTAAGATTTTTTTTTTTAATTAATTCCAGGGTTTATTTGATTACTCCCTTAAACCATTAGCTAGATTTTAAATGTAATTTTCGCTTTCTTTTAAACGTTGAGTCTCTTATACTTCTTTTTGATGAAAGTCTCTTATACTTCTTTTTTAAGAATCGAATCTCTTATATATATATATATATATATACACACGCTCGTAATGATCACGACTATGTTACTTGCTGGATTGTGCAAAACAATTTTAAAAAATATCTTCTGAAATTAATTAAGATGGGACCAAAGAAGACGATGAAAAATAAATTCAGAAGGATAATGGGCCTACCACTGTGAATGATTGGTATGCAAGTCCATTTTTAGGTATGTCCCACCATTTGTATGATTTTTCCTAAACAATGGTTCTTAGAGCATTGGCATTAAATTTTGCAAATGGCATATGTATATATATATAGTGGAGAATTTTAGTATCAAAGCATAAAACAACCTCAATACGCGGTCATTACACCACCACATGGTGCTTAGCAACCCAAAATAAATAAATAAACACCACATGGGGAATCTGGCAAATGGTAGTTTTCTTTGGCGAACTCTTGGTCCCGAGAGGGCATCTCATCTGTACAGTATTATTTGACAGTGTTTGAGTATCAATTCCAGTTACACGCACCTTTACACTATGTTTGAATTGGCGGAAAGGAAAAGAAAAGAAGAAAAAGGAAGATATTTTCATTGTTTGGTTTCAACGGTGGAAAGAAAATTTAAAAGAATTGAAGGGAAAATGTTTTTTATGGGCCCACAAAAACTTGTCTGTCCAAATTGACTGGAAGAACAAAAAAAAGCTTAATAAGACAAATTGTTGGTGGGCCAGTTTCAAAAAAACATTAGCTAAATTTACATGTTTTTCCGGTTTAGATTTTTTTTTTTTTTTTTTTAAGTTCAAAAATATCTATACACCCTTAAATTTAAGTGGAAATAAAATTAAAAGATAATTTAGTAAAAATATAAATTTAACTTCTACTAAAACATTGCCTAAAAAATAGGACCACTCTCCTGTTAATTTTCAAATTATTTTCTCCACTTATAAATTAGATTCTCAAAATAAAAATTATATATATATAATAAAAACACTTTTTTTTTTTGCTAAAAAAGAAAGGTTCATTGTAGCGCAAAGCGCATGTAATGAGGCTAATATACCTTTAAGTGGCTTCAAACCAAAAATTTTAACCATGTCAAATGTAAAAGGGTATAAATATAATAATATACGTGCCAAAAAGTTTAAACTTTAAACCAAATAAAGGAAATGTTTTTATATTCTTCTTTCTCCTTTCTTTCTTATATCCAAACACAACTAAAGAATGGTTTTCTTTGCCCTTCTTATATTTTCCATTCTCTTCCCTTGCCACAGCTTCCAAACAAAGTGTTGAAGTTTTTTATAGATCAATGTGATTTTAAAATCGACATATACTTGAATTATTGGAGAAATTGATTCATGCATATCAGTAGTGATATCACATATCAATCAAATCAAAGTCAAGCCCGCACACTTATTAGCAAAACATGCCCTTAACATTGAAGATTTCTTTGTATAGATCGAAGAGACCCCTTAGTTTATTGAGCAAGTTCTTCTCCATGATGTAACAATTGCTTTCAAGTAGTTATAAAATTTTGCAGTTTACCATTAAAAAAAAAAAAAGTCAGGTCCTTAGGAGTTAGGACCTATATCCATTTGATTGATTTCAATTTCAGCTTCTAGTGAGATGTGCATTGTATATTTGTATTTGTAGGTTTGCAATTGCAACTTGCAAACACGACCAATCTAACTTGCGGTTTAATTTGTAATGGTCTAGAGACTAGTCTAATGGCACATGCTCTTCAGTCTTCAACCTGTGTGTTACTGTGCATTGCAAACATGAATCACAAGCTTAGCCACAGATCCAAGATATAGAAAATTAGCGTCTAAGGACTTCACCAAATTTGCCACTTCGACTTTTTAATCTTTCCCTAATATTTGGTGCTTAAATTGGCCCGAGCCCCCTGGCCTAGGTTTTTTTTTTTTTTTTTTTTTTTTTTTTTTTTTTTTTTTTTTTTTGTAGTTGGCCCTCTTCTAAAACTTTAGGCCCCCCTTCCTCCTCACTTAGCCTAGCACAATTAGCAACTATCCAATCCAAAAACTTAACAAAAATAATAAAAAACAGTCACAATAATGATAGTATTTTAGTATTAAAAAAAAAAAAAACTATTTTACCACCAAAAAACTAAAAAATCATGTGTTATTAGAAAAGTTAAAGCTAAATTTTTTGCAATTACAGTAAACTAATATAAATACCAATTGATAAGAATAAAATACAATATTTTATTAAGATTGTAGGGACTGGATTCGAACACTTCTTCTATTGAATGAGTGGACTCAAGCCCAACTAGCCCAATACAATAAATTTATAGAGAATGGGTTTAAAAACTAGGTCTTAGTCAGGATTACAACAACTAGACACGGTTATGTATGGATTGAATAACAAGGATACAGACTAAAGTATGAAATTCTGTCCTCGGGCACTTCGTCCGAGGAATTTAGTGTTCTTCTTCTTTCTTCAGTGCTAGGTTACAGAGGTTTCCAAGATCATGCAGATTGCTACAGTTTTCTCCTCTCTTTTTCTCCCTACCCCTTTTCGATCCCCCATTCTTGGAGGATCTCTCACATTATATATCCCCTTCCAATCGATCTTGGCCCTTCATCTGTTGATCATGCAGGTCATTACTCGAGTGTTTGTCCCATCAACCACCTTCCCAAACCCTCTGTGAGTTGCGACAACCAAGACCGCACTGTTCAGGGGTCATTTTCTCATTAATGCGGCCAGAACGTTAGTTGGGTGCATTTAATGTGGAGGTGACAATTCCTCCTTGAATTGCTCCTATACCATACCCCCATGGGTGTCCTACTGTACTTGTCCTTTTTCTGGGGATGTTCTGGGAGGTTGCCATTGACGACGTGCCGTTCTTTCCTTCTGGGATCTGGAATGCCGAGAACAGGATCGTCCTTGACAACGTTTCTATGCTATCTGGGTTTCTTTGTTCGTCCTCGGTCATTTCTTCCTCCTCGGCATGAGCCTTGGGCTTAGTATAAAGTGGGCCGAGGTTGTCAAATTTTTTGGCCCCACAAAGATTATCTCTCTTCTTTCAATTAAAAAACTCAAATTCTCTCTCTTCCTTATTATTTTAATAAGTTGTTTATATTATTTTAAAGGATGTGGTAAAAAAATAGAATATTTGGTATTGGTTTATTATAAAGTGAGATAGTAAAAATAGATAAAGTAGCTTTTTAAGGTGTTAAAATCTAAAATTTTTAACATTACTTTTGTGAAAGCTCTAACTTCAAAAAAAATTAAAAATTCTAACTAGCTTAGTATTAAAAAAAAAAAAACATTATTTTGTTTTTTTTTTTTTGGTTGTCTTTGTTGGTAGATGATTGCATCTTAATGCATTAAAAAACAATAATTTTGTATATTTATAATTTATTAATACCATATGGATACCTATTTAGAATTTTTTTTTTTCCCTTATACTTTACCCCTCTTACTTAAAATCCTAAGTTCGTACTTGTCCTAACCAGTCAACATTAACAAATCAACTTAAAATCCATGAGGCTTGGGCTACTTCAAAGTTACACCTGCTACCTCCAGATGTTCATATCAATTCTTTCCAGGACCTTTTATGGCTAGAAATGATGACTAATGCAGCTGGGGAGGAGAAGTGTCACTACAAAACGCGGGGGCCTTGGGCCGCGTTTTTTAAGCCGTGGCTATAAAAAACGCGGCCCAAGATAGACTGAAGCCGCGTTTCATTAAAACGGGGCCATAGACAGGCTCTTAGGCCGCGTTTTTTAAGCAGGGCCATAGATGGGTTCTTAGGCCGCGTTTTTTTGAGCTAAAAACGCGGCCTAAGGACCTTCGTACTTTATTTTTTGGCAAATTTTTTTTTTCTTTTCCATAACTATAGCCGCATTTTAAAAACGGGGCCATAAACGGGTTCTTAGGCCGCATTTTTTAAGCGGGGCCATAGACAAGTTCTTAGGCCGCGTTTTTTTGAGCTAAAAACGCGGCCTAAGAACCTTCGTACTTTATTTTTTGGCAATTTTTTTTTCTTTTCCTTAACTATGGCTGCATTTTAAAAACGGGGCCATAGACGGGTTCTTAGGCCGCGTTTTTTAAGCGGGGCCATAGACAGGTTCTTAGGCCGCGTTTTTTGAGCTCAAAACGCGGCCTAAGGACCTCCATTCAATAGTAATAGCACACCAAAAAGAAACCCAAATTTAAACATGGGGCCATAGAAGGGTCCTGAGGTTGCGTTTTTTTGAGCTAAAAACGCGGCCTAAATTTGGTCTGAAGCCACGTTTTAAACACGCGGCTTTAGTTTGGGATGGGGCCACGTTTTTCAAACGCAGCTTCAGATTTTGCCTATAGCCGCAGTTTAAAAACGCGGCTTTAGGCTTTGTATAAATAGTTTATAGATCAGACCTTCACCAAAACGCCTCACTCTCCAATCGCTCTCTCATTGAACAATTCGACACATCTCTCTCTCGCACTCTCTGGTACGTTTGTCTCTCTCTTTCTTGAATTGATTTTCTTTTTGTTTGGCTTCTTTAATTAGGGTTTAGATCTACCAATTATTTATTTATTTATTTATTTGTGTGGATTAGATTTCCGCTTGGTTTGTAGGTTTTGTTTTTTAGAATTTGGTATTTGGGTTTTGGGTGTTTTAAGGCTTTTTTATTTTTTGGCGAAATGGATTCGAGTAGAAGAGTGGTGGAGTCGTACTGGAGGTCTAGAATGATTCTCTCTTTCTCTGAGCGAATTCTTCGTCTCTGGCGTTTTGAAACCCTAGATTCGGTCCCATTCTAATCCACAGGTATTTTTTTTTTCGTCTTTTACAGATTCCTTTTTGTTTTAGTTGTTTTACAAAACCCGATTTTTTAAAATTTTCGCGAATTTTGGGCACTTTTTGCTGCTCAGATCCGCTCTTCTTGTTTTGTTAAAAATTGTAGTCTACTTTCAAATTTCTTAATTTTTTTTAATCATAATCATTCTCTATGTTTAAATTCACGTATTAAATTATTTATTTTATTTACAGAAAATTTTTATTTATTTATTTTTTCCGTTAGTTCACACAATGTATATGAGGAAGACTGTTAAATACTCTTAAGTTTTACTGCTTTCTGTTACATTATGATGAATTTGTTTGATTTTTAAAAAAATAAATTTTTTATTGTTTTTGTTTTCCGAAAGTGTTTTCTTTTAGCAGTGTTTGAAGGAGTCAATAGTAAAGCTTACTCTTGTATTTGAATTCTGCTTGACAATACGATGGAAAGGTAATTAATTTTTTTGGATGCATTCAATTTGTATGAGAGTATTTGACTTTCTTATAACGCAAAAGTAGTAGTAGTTTTTTTTTTGGTTTACTTTTCTTGTTTTATGAATTTCTGTTTTCTAAATTCTTATTCTTGATTCTGATTATTGTTGTTGTTGCGAATTTTCAAATACTAATTTTGTAGCATTGCATTGTAATTCTGTATCATTGGTTGATGATGGTAAGATTTTTATTTTTTTATTTTTTTTATAGCTTTAATAGCTTTTAAAAAGTTAGTTTGAAACCAACTTGCCAGATTGGTTGATACCAAAATTATGGTTTATGACTCACAGTGTTGGTTTTAGTTTGATCCTTTTTGGAAGTCTATTGGGTTTTGAGTTGGACTTCAGAGGAAAGGTGTCCCATTGAGGATGTGGCATTGGTTGTGCCAGAGACTGATGACCCATCAATCCCAGTGATGACTTTCAAGGCATGGTTCTTGGGCATAACTACTTGCACTGTGCTCATCTTCCTCAACACTTTCTTCACCTACCGTACACAGCCACTGGCTATCTCAGCCATTCTCATGCAAATTGCTGTTTTGCCCATTGGGATGCTGTTCTGAAGATACCTATCTAAAAAAATAATAATAATTTTGAAAATAATTTTTTTTACCATTACTTGTCAGTTCTGAAAAGTGTAATTTTTAAGATATTTTGTGTGTTTGGTTAATTTATTTAATTTTTTGGTGTGCAGATTTTGGGATATGGATGGGCTGGAATGCTTAGGAGATACCTTGTTGATCCTGTTGAGATGTCGTGGCCTGCACATCTTGCTCAAGTTTCTCTGTTTAGGTCTGTTTTCCTCTGCCTACCATTTTTTTTGGTCCCTTGATTTATTGATAGTGTAGTAAGAAAGGCTGAGACAAAGCAAACGGTGACTTAGTTTTGAGAGGACCATATATTTTTTGATAGTTTAGATTGAACACAACAGAAACCTCCACTTAGCTGACATGAGTTTAGTTGTTTGACTTAATAGAGGTGATACTTAATTTGTGTTTTATAACCTCCACTTAGCTGACAGAAACCTCCACTTAGTTTTTTTATAACCTTCGACACTAATTTTGTTTCAACAGTTGTTTCTTACACTTTTGTATTCCTTTTCTTTTTTCTTTTTGGTGGTAAAATGCCTCTATTTAATATTGCAGGAAGGCAATCAAGGATTTATCAGCTGGCTTGGGCATTGAGAATGATGACATTGAGTGTTTGTATTTACGAGCTTCCTGTTACCACGCTATTGGCGAATATAGAGAGGTGGTATGAAGGAGCTCTAATTTTATTTTATTAAGTGGTCGAATGGTTCTTGTTGTTGTGCTTTAATGTACTAATGTTTATTTTGATGGTCATAGGTCAAGGACTATGATGCTGCTTAGACTCAATGGAAAAGTTTGTGCTTCAATGCTTGGCCTTTTATCAGGTTTGCTTTGAAATGAATAGTACGCTTTAAATGCTCCAAATGCCCTGGACATATTGAAAGGCAATATAATTGTATGGAGTTCAATTGATGATAGATGAAAAATTGTATTTATCAAAATAAATAAATAAAGGAAAAGTTATAGAAAGGTTATGTGTAAATTCATGATGAAAGCCCTGGTTGATCTTTGGTTTTGCAATTTATTTTTCATTTTATTGGGAACAAGTTGTAGGAGATTGGATTAGTGGAATTTACCGGTGAATATCTATTGCTTTTCCATTGCTTCAGTGTGCACTATAGTGAAATATTATAGTTCCTATGAGGTAACTTTTGAACTGATGTGGAAGACAATGTCAAATTCTTTCATATTGATTCTTACAATGTCAAATTTTCTTGACAGGGTTGTCCATTTTGTTATGTCTGTTGGATGGTTCAATTTAATTACAATAACTCGATTATAAAATATAGGATTTGTACATGTGAATGAATATGTTAAAGAGTTTTGTATTGCTAGAAAGTCATTACAAGTTGCTGTGAGGTTAGTTGTTTCTTAGTTTTCAATTTTGACTACAAGGTTAGTTTTTAATTTTTCTACCTTCAATGCATATTTTTTGAGTTCTATAGTACATTTACTCTGCAAGATTAAACTTAGGTGTGGAGGTCCTTCTTAAGCCATCTGGCCTAGGAAAAAAAAAAAAAAAAGGGTTATAGCAGCGTTTTTAAACGTGGCCATTGGTCCGATCCTATAGCCACATTTAAAACGCGGCCCAAGACCACAATCTTAGGCCGCGTTTAAAACGCGGCCCAAGACCACAACCTTAGGCCGCGTTTAAAACGCGGCCTAAGACCAGAACCTTAGGCCGCGTTTTAAACGGGGCTATAGGACCTGGGCTGGAGCCGCGGTTAAAAAGTGCGGCCATAGGACCGTTAGTCCTATAGTCACAGGTTTTAGGCCACATTATAAACCGCGGCCTAAAAAAACGTGGTTATAGGCTATAGCCACGTTTTTTTGACATATAGCCGCGTTTTAAAAACGCGGCCAGAGGACCTTTTTTTTGTAGTGTGTCCACGACTAGTGATGATTGCTTGGGCATTGTGGTGTAATAGAAATGAAATTTGCCATGGAGGAGAAGGCAAAACTGGTCCGGCTGTGGCTCTTTGGGTAGCAAGCTACCTTCAAGAGTACTGGTCTGTTGTTGAGACACATGATGCTGCTATTTCAAACGTGGCTCTGCATTTAGCTGAAAGACTAGAAAGGGCTCTGCATTTAGCTTGGGTTCCTCCTCCATCGAGTTCATGTAAAATTAATGTGGATGGTGCTCTCTTTCCCGCTAAGAAGTTGGCTGGCATTGGTGTAGTTATAAGAGACATGCGAGGCAGATTGCTAGCTGCATTATGCAGAAAAATCAGAGCCCCATTGGGGGTGCTTGAAGTTGAAGCCAAAGTCTATGAAGCTAGTGTGTTGTTGGCAAGACATTTGGGGCTACAAGTTGGGGTGTTGGAAGGAGATTCTTTAACTATCTCTAATGCTCTCAAGCGGGTTATAGAACCCCCTATCTCGGTTGCTACTATTGTGGAAGGGATTCATGCATGCTTTAGGCTCAGAAATTGGTGTTGTTCACTATACTCATGTGCGAAGGACCGGTAATCAGCCAGCTCATATTCTAACTAGACAAGTTCAAAACCTTGTCAATGATGTAATTTGGATTAAAGAGACTCCTTACTGTATTCAACAAGCTCTTATTTAGGATGTATTTGGGTCTTAATGTTGTTTTAATAATATTTTAGTTTACTTATATATATTAAAAAAAAATTAAAATCCATGAAATCTTTCATGAAATTAAAAAACCATATTTTGACGATTCATACAGTTGAGACAAGAAACAACATTAAGAATTTAATGTTAAAGATAAATTATGATACTGATATTGATTGCTCACGTGGTGGTTAACTTTTTGTCAATTATAAAACTCACCATTAACATCAGCAGATTGGTTTCCCGATCACCAAAAGCGACTCGGGCTTATTCAGCAAAAAAAAAAGAAGCGACATGGGCTTGAGTTCTGCCTTTAATCTCGGACGTTTACGTGAAGACAAAAAAATTATAAGAAGAAACTTGTTTTCTTACACTAATTTTACGCTTTCACGCCTGCATAATTTGGCTTATCCTCTCAATCACCATCTTATTACAGTGTTTCCTATTTCACCCTCATATTTAATAATTTTTCATATTGCGATTATCTTAGCATATTTATTATTTTGTATTTACTAGTTTGAGTAAAAAGTTTCTCTAAAAAAAAAAAAAAAATCTTGAGTAAAAGAATTTGTCCTTAAATAAAATATTTACGATTTAAATTCCACTTACATTAAATTTGATTTGATGTTTTAAATAATAATATAATAATAATCATTGTAGATTTTGTTAGTGACAATTTGATGGAAGTGTGTGAAGTGACAGGGGAATGCCACCATTTGGTACAATTGTCAATTTATATTGGTAACTGGTTTTAACGTTAAAGGACACGTGTGTGGCTAATCTCCTTTGAGAACAAAAATTTCTACCTCCTACAAATTTGTCGGGAAAAGTCTTGTGCTACCCAAAAAAAAAGCCATAACTTTCCTACGTGGTGTGTTGTGGTTAGTAGAAGGGGTGCTTTTTTTGGCACTAAAATGACTCAATTTGTCTCTCACATCAACTGTGGTCTGTGAGACATACTTTTTATTTATTTATTTTAATGAGTATAGTTAGAGTATGTTTCACAGAAATATTTACAACAGTTGAGATTTTAATTACAAGCCAATTTATTTTTTATATTTTTATAAATGGTTACAACTTACAAGCCAATTTATTGGTAGATGCTAATTTTTTTTTTTTTCTTTCTTATAAGGAAATGAGGTGTAGCAAGTAGTAACAAGATAAGAGACATAATACTATTTTGTATTTCTGGTTTTTTTTTTTTTTAAAGTACCACTTCAACAAAAGGTAATATTTTTTTTAATTTTTATAAGAAGTCGGTAATCTTTATTAAGACGAAGATAACAACATTACATCATGAGTCACAACATACTTAACCATATAAGGAGTTTCCTCTATCCAAATTACACAATTAACAACATGCCTAGCATATTGTACTAATAAATGAGTAAAGCGATTACCCTGTCAAAGAACATGTGATACCCTTACCCTTCGAAAGTCTTGCGATTTCAGTCTAATCCCCTTAATTAGAGTGCTTATTGTTGATGGTGATTCACTACTTCCAGTTACCACATCATAAACAATTTTAGAGTTACTCTAAAAAATAACATCTCAAACGCTCATGTTCCAGGCAAATGAAATGGTCTCCTCTAGTGCCTTTGCCTTAGCCTCGAGTGACCCCAAAGGTACCAGAAGTGCCTTGCTAAGAGCTGCTTCAACTTGTCCATCATGGTCTCGAATGATAGCTCCTACTCTAATAGAACTGATGCTTTCAAAAATTATAGCATCAATATTAATCTTGTTTGGGTAACCTAAGAACTTCCATCTTACCTTTTTCTTAGAACTGGTCCGAGTAATGTTTATTATACACATTCTATTAAGTACACATTTAAACACATAAAAATGCAAATCATAATTTTAATTACTTTTTCAATGTACATGTGGAATAACTTTTATCCTTTAACAAAACCAAAATATTAGTAGGGTTGTCGAGAAAAGAAAACGGTGGAACTGTGGGAGATAGGGAGATTTTAGGGAGCCAAGACTCATTAGTCGTACCCTTACTTGGTGAAGATTGATTGGTGTGAGTGAATGAATCTAGATTGCGATGATACCGTTGACTGTATGGATAATATTCATCGTATTTAAGAGCGAAGTTATCTTTTCGTACACCCACTTTGGAGACATCAAAAATTTTTAAAGTTTTAATACCTTTTGATGTTGTCTAATTCAATTTTGACAGCGAAAAGAAATGGTGGTCAATATGAAATGAAGAGAATTTGACATTTTATCTAGAATGAGGAATCTAGAACAGTGTAGTTATTTGGAACAAATAATAATTCCCCTAGCTCTAATTCTTCATCAGATGGGTACCATTTCTACAAAATGGCACATTTGTGCTCTATCATCTCATTTCTTTTTCTTTTTTTCTTTTTAAATGAATTCTACGATCTAAATCAAAGCGGTCCATAATCTGGGAATAAGGTGGATAGGAATTTGAAAAATATATAATTTTGTTGGACATTTGAGCTGGGCTTCATCTGTAACGCAATTAAAAATATTTACATTAGTTTGTGCAAACTTTTTTGTTTATATTAATATAAAAATCTATATTTAAAAAAAAAAAATTTACATATTTACTTTTCAAAACATCTCACATTAGATTATTTATTTTGCATTATATATTTCATTAAAATATAAATGGTCCTTTCTTAAGTCAGTATAGGGTGTCTAGTTATCAACTTTTTGAGTGGTTGTGGTCCTTGTATGTTAGCTCATAGGACTGTCTGCCCAAGTTTTTATGGCAATCCATGCAAATAGAAAAAGCTAAATTACTCCCTAGTTACCTGTTCAATTTATCTCTTATGGTAATTTCTGCATTAAAATATACTAGTACTCCATTACAACACTTAGAATGTCAGTCATTCTTCCATCGATTATGGTAACATTTTGGATTAAAATATTTCAGAAGTCCTACATTATAATGCTTTAAATGTCATTCTTTTATATGTTTTTTTACCATAATTTGCAGGTTGCTTGGGAAAGTCTTGTTGATGCCCTAATTCATCCTCCAATTGTAGCTTTTGAGACAAATGCATCCAAGGAAGAGACAATCTATTCACTCAATTTAACCAATTAACATGCAGGAGTGAATGTAATAGTTTCACTCTGTTCTGAATAAGGTTGACTTTAATTTCTTTCCTTATATATTCAATTTTTCAAAATAAAAAATCTGTTGTCAATTACTAATCTAAAAGTTGCTCGAAATATCATAGAAACTTTTTCATTCATGAAAATCAAATTCCAAATCCTGAAATTTGTGGATATAGGTCAAAAACTTTTAAAGATGCAAAAAACTAGTGTCACTACTTACGAATGAAAGAAAAGTTCTAGCAGTGACAAAAGGATAAGAAAGATATGAGATTTTCCTTAAACCAAAACTGTTTTCGCTAATCATTGACTCAACTTATGTTGATAATTTTAAGGATCTTAACCTTAATAAGATGAGTAGAACTAACAAAAAATTAAGAAACACTGAATTAAGAGGAAATTACCTGTGCAAGAATCTATGACCGTGGCAAAGGCAACACCCACATTAAACATTGCATCAAAAAAAGTCACCAAAAAATTTGATCATATAAAGAATAGAATAAGATGACAGACTACTTTGAGGGAAATATAAGTTATATCCAAACACAATAGACTATTCAAAGTAGGATACTAATAACAGTTATGACATGAATGTCTTCTCTAGTTAAACCCCAATACATGCTTAAGCATAGCCCAATAAGCAACTATTTAGCATTCCAAAGAGGAATGGTTCTGACTTGATTCACAATTTTGCAATGTACAGAACTTGGCAACAGTTCCTAATTAAATACACCCATATAACTAACTGGCCAATGCAACAAAACCATGTTGATTATTGGCAATACACTTGGTTGTGTATAGTTACAACTTGTAAGACCACAAGATTGAATTTAATTAGGAAGCATAAATCATAGTATCTAAGGAATTGTACCTAAGTGTTTTTTTTTTTTTTCCTTTTGCAAGTCAATCAGTTAATCTTCCATTAGATTCATACCACACCCAAACACTCAAAATCCTAATTCTAGGTATAAGTTTGAGAAGAAGAGCTTCTTAGTGACTAAATTGCCATATTGTAAATACTAACTAAATAGCAATTACATAAGAGCGAGAATAAAATGAGCAAAAGTTAATTATAATGAACCTGCATATTTGAAGGCCAAATCGGAAATGCAAGCAACAATGGGATCGTTTATTTCCATTCCATTTCTTTTCGCTGAAAAATAATAATAATAAAATTCGACATTTTTAATTTCAGTTTCCAAACAGAAAAAGAAAAGATGAAAAATGAAAGAAGGTACCTTCAGCTTCAGCAATTCCAATGATGGTCTCAAACGCCTCCAAATATAACACATACTTGCTGTCTTTATGCATTTTCTCCACTCCAACCAGCACCACATCATATATGAATTAGTGTTAACAAAAACATATGCTTATAGGAAAGATAATTTATGAAAGTCAATATGACATCTCACAAGATTATTTTATTCTAAATAAGCTCAAAATTCCAAATTAATTTGTTAGTGCAGGGCTGCTCTGCTTTCAACATGCCTGCCTTGTAGAAACATAATATAAGAGTCAATCCTATTTAAAATATAGTCTTATCATTTTTTTTATATTGGTAAGTGGATCTTGAACCCTTGACCCTACCCCTCACCTAGCACTTATAAGGGGAGAAGGTGCCAATTGAACTAGAGCTCATTGGCTTAACATCTAGCCTTATCGTATATTCCAACTCAATTTTTAACAGAATAAAAGTTTATTATTATTCTAGAAAATAGAAACAAAGACAACATATCAGAAGTTCATATTATAGAAATATTTTGAAATAATACTTATATTTTTAAAAGAAAAAAAAAAGTGTAATTAGAGACCTTCGCCTTCATTATGCATTGGCAAAGACCATATACCAAGTTCCAAACTTGTTACATACCAATTGATTGTGAACCTTCTGACTGCAAGTTGTTGACAAACCAGCTACAACAACCTTAACATCAACTTCATCTTGCGCATATTGAACATGCATACAAGTAAGGAAATGTAACTATGGTAAAGAAGTTCGAACAAGTTCACTAGGCACCCACATATCATGAAAGATACTAGAAGGCAAGGTTTTCCTTTCAACATCAGTGCTATTGGCACTCAGGATCACAAACTATGTATCCAGTCATAATGTATGCTGGGATGTTTCTTACCCCAAGGGGTAGCACAATCAATTCTAGACAGCGCCTTGAGAACAAGAGGTCGCTAAGTTCAAAATCTCCACTTCCCCATCCCTTTTGGTCCAAAACTTACTTATAAAAAAATATGTTGTGATGTTTGTTCTCAGTATTACCAGAGCATATGTTTTCAGAAAAGTATACAAAAATCGTAAAAACATATATACCTTAAAATCTGATATTAACGAAGATACAACACTGTAAGCAGGGTCTTCTGTACTTTCCAACACAAAAAGAAATTAACTGTGCAAAATTTCGTGACCATGGCAAAAAGCAAAAGCCACATTAAACTCTGCATAAAAAAAGGTCACCAAAAACTTTCATTATGTAAAGAATGGAATAAGAAATACTTCGAGGGAAAACAACTGTAAGTTTGTAAGTTATAACCAATTACAATAGACTTTTCAAAGTATGATACTAATAACCACATGAACGTCCTCTCTAGAAGGAAACTCCAGATGAATTTCTTGAGATCAGTTTCCAAAGTACAGTTCATAATTCTGACCTTGTTGTCACATCCATCAACCTGTTCCATAGGAGTTTGACTATGACATCAGACATTAAAAAGGAAAAGAAAACTTAATCCCAAATATCTTGTATATATATCCTAGAATGGTTGACTCTAATCTTGTTTAATGATGCAGATGACATCCAGAAGAGGTAGAGGAAGAGGAGGATCATTGTCATATATTGAAGTAGCCAACTCAAAGTTTCAGGAGTCAAAATAATCTCAGCAATTAAAAAAATGTGAACAAGAAAAGACATTGATGGTAACATTTTTTTTTTTTTTTTTGAGAATCCATTGATGGTAACATTGATGGTAAGAAAATGGAAGTACATAGAAGTAGATAGAAATAGCCAACTTAAAGTTTCAGGAGTCAAAATAATCTTAGTAATTAAAAGACGTGAGTAAGAAAAGACATTGATGGTAAGAAAAATGGAAGTTTGCAAAGACACAGTCTCAGCAGAAAGAAATTCAACCAAAACAACTGAAGTTGAAAAAGTGGTGACTCCAACTATTCCATCTCTCAATGTGTTGATTAAAATTGAAATTTGAGCTTCATGATGGTATTTCACTAGCTGTGATAGTGATATATTCTAGGAATAATGAATGTTAATAAGAAAGGAAACACACATATAGGCATAACATTTAAACTACACTTTCGTATGGTATACAGGATTAATGTCAATACTGTGCTCATTATCAATGTGGTCTACCACCTTCACAGGCATATCCTCATGAGACCAGACAATGTTCAAGTAATAACCACAATAAAAGGTTAAATTCTCGAATGAAAAGGTAATTAACGGTTACAGTTAAACTAAAAACTTAGGATTGATAAATTACACAAGCCTTTGTCACAGAAAAAATATATATTATTTGAGTCTTATCTAAGTAAGTTGAAAAAAAAAATGTAAAAAGCATATGCTACTAAAAAGACAGTGCACAGAAGGTCTATTATCTTCAATTATTACATAAACTCATCCTTTAGAGTGTAAATAGTGAACATATGTAAAAGGGATACAAGGTGACACTTGTCTTAAGGTCAGGTAGCAAAACCAATTGTAAATCACAATAAAAAGAAAATCAAACTACAAGCCTCTTTTACTATTAATTCACTGATATTTGACAAGCTATACAATGAATTATTAGAATTCTTATTCAATCTAAACAATTTTACCTCTTTTTTAAATATAAATTAGTATCTGCCTGAAAGAGCAATTATGAGGATGGATGAGATATGTAAGGCACTGTAAGAGATCAAGGTTGGTTCCTTTGTGCTGGCACATGCATGTCCACTATTCAATACCTTAGACAAGCTCAAGATTTAAAAACTCTATGTGGACAATGCCATGACATCCTTAACAGTTTACCTTAAGGAAGACATGCTAATAAAGTGCATTAGGAAATTGAATAAGTGACCTAGAATATGAGGCCTACTTTCAAATTACTATAAGATATACAGTCAATAATGTGAAGTGCCCTCAAGGTTCACAATACACCTCAGTAAAGGATACCCTTTAACAATGATTTAACCACAATCTGAACCATGAAAATTTTCCTTCCAATTGCTGCAATAACTGCATCAGAAATCTTTAATCAGTGGCATGGATACTGTTGTGTGAAAGCCATAATAGATACTGTTGAAAGTGACAAAGAATGTAAGAATTTAAATTTCAAAAAATTAAGTGACATTAAACTCCAATCAAAAAGATACTTGACATAATTTCTTCAAAAACTCTGTAAAAGAGATTATTATTTTTTGCCAGTGAAATTTACAAATTTAAAATAAGAAAAATTTGATTGGTGTACACTTCCTTAATTATTTTTAAATCTAATTTTCCCGATAGTTAATTCAGGCAAAGCTTAATTGTCCAAAGAAATTCTGGTAAAGTTTGACTCAATAAGTAGTAAAATTGTCAAAGAATAGTACTAGTAGTAGTTAGTAATTCACTAAATAAGAAAAACAACCATTACATTCAACAAACTTGCCTCTGAAACTCCTGAGTATCTTTGAACTTCAGAATGGTTAATGCCAACAGAATTTGTCATAATGTAATGCAAATTAAAAAGAAAAAAGTATAAAAAAAAAGTCAGCTCTTAAGTTCTTAAACAGAATCTTTATACAATTTCAGGGAGGAAATCCAATTATAGATACTTTCCTAAATAAAGATGCCTCATCCTTGCCTATTTACCTACTTCCCAGTTACTATGATTTAAGAACTTAAGTCTCTAATAATTTTGTTTTATATATATATATATATATATATATATCAATTTAGCATAATTTTTGTGTAAAGGATTATATTTTTTTAGTTTAGCAGAATCAACATGATTACAAAGACATATTAGGAATTTGACAAGATCCTTAGCAATATTATTTACTGAGTTTGAATATAGCTTGGGGATAATAATCTATTCACTCATTTTACCTATTAACATGCAATGCTTTCACGCTGTTCTGAACAAGACTGACTTTAATATAATTTCTTTCCTTACATATTCAATTTTCCAAAGTAAAAATCTATTTTGTCAATTATTAATCTAACAGTTTCTCAAAATATCATAGAAACTTTTCATTAATGAAAATCAAATTCCAAATCCTGAAATTTGTGGATATATATCAAAAACTTAAAAAAGATGCAAAAACTAGAATCACTACTATATGACAAAAGGATAAGAAATACTATATGAGATTTTCCTTAAACCAAAACTGTTTTCAGTAATCACTGACTCAACTTATGTTAATAATTTTAAGGATCTTAACCTTAATAAAAGGAAATTACCTGTGCAAGATTCCATGACCGTGGGCAAAAAGCAACACCCACATTAAACTCTGCGTCAAAAGAAGTCACCAAAAACTTTGATCATATAAAGAATAGAATAAGAAGACAGAGTACTTTGAGGGAAATATAAGTCATAACCGATAACAACAGACTTTTCAGTGTATGATACTAATAATTTTAACGGCTATAACATGAATGTACTCTTGAGAATTTCTTGAGAATTGAGATCAGTGTTGTTTCTGACAAAATTGGAAACAATCTTTTCCACGTTTAAGAGAATTGAATTTTAATCAAACGAAACCAAGAAGGATCCTATACTAAAAAAACGGAAACCCAGAATTGTAATTAGAATTAAACATTAAATTGATTAATGGAGGCTTTCTCTTAGTTTCTTAAACGCTTCCATTGCTGATACCTCTCTCTCTCTCTCTCTCTCTCTCCGTGTTTTCAAAGCTAAAACAGAGACTTTGTGCTTAACGGGATTTTTAATATAGCCTAGTTTCTCAACGGTAACATTTTTGTGAAATTCAAAAAAAAATTGGACTTGGATCGCTCGTATTTACATTGTGTTAAGCTTATGGGCCTTTGCCCGTCTTAAGTGGTTGATCCAATTGATTGATCCGCTGCTGATAGTTGGGTCCAACTCGAAGGCCCATTATTATTAAAAATTAAAAACTGAAATAAATGATACGCGAGAGTATTTTCTAGCCTCCTAAAAAAATAAAAATAAAAAACTAAATTTATTAGTATATTAAAAAAATCAATAGCGTATGAAGTGAAATCAATGTTGATTTTTGTGATAAGTTTTCACTTCCAGATTTTGATGATATTCAGTAATCACCCTTTGTTTATTGTAACAAAAAAGAGTGATAGTGTCAGGAGAGCAGGATATTTTTGGTTAGGGATACATATTTTTTGTTGTTGTTGTGTATTTAGCAAAAGAGAGAGTTAGTTTAGAGCATTCTCATTAGGTGTGCCAAATGCCAAATATTTGGCATTTGGCACACCAAACACCAAAAACAGCCCCTCATGAGGTGTTGTTAAATGTCTCAAAATTATGAGACATGTTACAGTACGCTCTCAAATATGAGAGCGTACGGACATAAATGCTATAATTCTTTTGATTATTTTATTTACTTTTCTCTCTCCTCCCAACACATATCTCTCTCCGTCTACAACACAGCTCTTTCTCTCTCCTCTCTGGTCTCCATCTCTTCGTTGCTCCCTATTTCTTTCTCACTTTCATTTTTTTTATCTCTCACTCTCTTCCTCTCTCTCTGCATTTCGGTATTATTGCCGCAGATCCAACCCGTCTCTGCGCCTCTTTCTCTATCTTTCTTTCTTTTCTTTTTTTCCTGTCACTATCTCTCTCTCTTTCTTTTCTTGTCACGAAGAAGAAGGCGATTCCAATTTGAAGTAGAGCTCGTTGATTGAAGCTCGCCAATTTGAACCTTTACTTGCTGATCTGAAGCTCTGCGCGCCTAGGGGCAGTCACCGATCTTTGCTCGTCGTCCTCCATAGTCGCTGATCTTTGCTCATTGTCCTCCACAGCTCTCACAGCCGATGGTTGGTTGAGTTTGGTCATTGATTGATCTGTTGGGGTGGAATTTTGTTGAAGATTTTGAGTTTTTATTTATTTATTTTGTTGAGATTTTTTGATTTGGAATTTGTTGGAGGATCTGGTGATTGTGGTTGTAGTTTGTGGCGGTGGTTGTTGTTATGGCGATGGTTGTTGGTTCTTGGGTGGTGGCGACTGTCACTAGCTGTGCATTTGTATATTTGCTGGGTTTTAGGTAAATATATTATTTTAATGTGTAGTAAATATTATTTTAATGTATAGAATTGAAGAATAAAACATCTGATAAATGGGATATTGTAAAATGATGTGCTAAAATGATTGTAGGTGCTCAAGAATTTTTTGCCTTTGGCTTTGGTATTTTTGGCATGATTGCCTAACCTTGCCTTGGCATGAATTCTTGTTGTCCCACATTGGAAAGATCTCTTTCCTCTTCATGCCATATAAGGCATGAACCAATAGATGAAGAGTACCACTAGTTTGGTTAATAAAATGATCCTTTTATTGTAGGTGCTCAAGAATTTTTTGCCTTTGGCTTTGGTATTTTTGGCTTGATTGCCTAACCTTACCTTGGCATGAATTCTTGTTGTCCCACATTGGAAAGATCTATTTCCTCTTCATGCCTTATAAGGCATGAACCAATGGATGAAGAGTACCACTAGTTTGGTTAATAAAAGGATCATTTTCTTGAGCACCTACAATGATAAAGTAGGTTTTTGGTGTATTAAAATGACATTTTTTATGAAAGAGCTGATAAAAATGCTTTTAGAGCATTCCATCAGGTGTGTCAAATACTAAATATTTGGCATTTGACACACCAAATACCAAAAAACCACTCACATCAAGTGTTCTAAATGCCAAAATATTTGGCATGAGTGAACAGTACAATCTCAAAAATAAAAGCGTACGGATAGAAATGGTAAAATTTTTATGGAGAATGTTAACCAACATCGCTTGGTGCTAGTTAAGGGCAGAAAAAACAAAAAATATGTTATCAGAAAAAGTAAAAAATATCATAAAATAGTACCTGTAAATTGAAAAAGTAACATAAATTGAGAAAGAAGACACAATTTTTTCCAGAAAAAATGTGTGCTTAACGGGCACCATGCGGTGCCCGTTAACATAACCCAAATTTTATTACTTTTTGATTCTCTTTTCTCTCTCCTCTCTCATCACTTTATTCTTTTTTCTCTCCTTTCTCATTCTTCCTGAAACATTCCTATCAACCTCTCCTCTTTTCTTCTTTCACTCTTTTTTCTTCTCTCTTGTTGCTTTTCTCTCTTCCTCTTAGCCTCGTCACGCCACCTCCTCGACCTAATGCTGATCTCTGTTGCTGTGGCTTTTTTTTTTTTTTTTTTTTTTTTTTAACGATGATTTGATGGGTGTGTTCAGCAATGGGTGGGTTTAGATGGTGATGGGCAGATCGGTGGTGGTGGGTTACAATGGGCAGATTCAGTAGTGGGTGGATCGCCTTGTGGGTGGGTTGCGATGGTGATGGGCAAATCGGTGGTGGTGGGTTTTGATGTGCAAATTCGGTGGTGGGTGGGCCGGCCTGTGGATGGGTTCTGATGGATAGGTCGACAGTGGGTGGGTTTGTTTTTGTTTTTCTATTTTTTTTTTTTAATAAAAGATAGACAATGATTTTGTTCTGGTTGTGATTTTCTGATGTGGTGGGTTTAATTTTGGGTGTTTATGTGATGTTTTGCTGTGGTGATTTTGGTGTGAGACGGTGGTGGGGTGGGATTTGAGGCGTTTATGGGTGTTGGCAGTGGGGGTGGTGTTTTACTTGGGTTGTGGTGTTCTGCTTGGGTTGTGATTTTTTTATATATATATATTGTTGGTTTTTTTAATGTTATTTTAATATTGCTCATGCTAACGAGTGCCTTTAGGACGGAAAATTATTATATACTTTTGAAGTACCATAAATGTGTATTCCCCCCTCTCACATGAATGGTGGGTCCCACCATGAATTTAATTAGTGGGACCCACCATTCATGTGAGAGAAAGGAGTACGCATTTATGGTACTTCGAGAGGACACAATAATTTTCCCTTTAGGACATTGGTTAACAATTTATTTTAGGAAAATTTTGTTACCACTTTTATGGGAAATGAAAAAAAACTGTTAAAATATTAATTGTTTTTTTTTTTCCCCATAAAAACTTTATTTAAATAAATTATTAAGCAATATCCTAAGGTTTCGTTTGGGAGGAGGAAATGGAATGGACTGGAAATGAATGAAAATAATCATTTTAGAATATTCTTCCCTTTCCTTGTTTTAGAGTTCTAATGGAGGGAATAGAAAACTCATTCCTTTCTTTGGGAGTTTAAGTAGGAGGGAATGAAATGAGTAGGAGGGAACACTCATTCCTTTCTATTTCCTTAAAACTTCAAATTTTCATTCCCCCCGAAATTGGGAGGAATGGGAGGAAATGTAATTATATTTAACGATTTTTTTTACTAAAACTCCCAAAATACCCATGTATATTCAACTCTTTATTTTAAAGTAGGGGTCTAATAGTAATATTGTTATAAAATGATTCCATTTCATTTCCTCCATGTTGCTCTCAAACAAGATCACTTACATTCCATTCATTTTCATTCATTTATTTTAAAACATCCAATCAAAGTTACTTAATTCCATTCCATTCTCTTCCCTTATGAACTTCCAAATTAGGCCTAAGGGAATTCGTTAGCATTTCCCTTTTAATATTTGTATATATTATTTTAATGTATAGAATTGAAGAATAGAAGATGTGATATATGGTGAATTGTAAAATGGAGTGCTAAAATAATAAAGTAGTGTTTTTGATGTGTCATTTATTTTAAAGTAGGGGTCTAATAGTAATATTGTTATAAAATGATTCCATTCCATTTCCTCCATGTTGCTCTCAAACAAGATCACTTACATTCCATTCATTTTCATTCATTTATTTTAAAACATCCAATCAAAGTTACTTAATTCCATTCCATTCTCTTCCCTTATGAACTTCCAAATTAGGCCTAAGGGAATTCGTTAGCATTTCCCTTTTAATATTTGTATATATTATTTTAATGTATAGAATTGAAGAATAGAAGATGTGATATATGGTGAATTGTAAAATGGAGTGCTAAAATAATAAAGTAGTGTTTTTGATGTGTCAAAATGACATTTTTATAGAACACTTGATGAGAATGCTCTTAGCCTTTTTTTATTTACTTTTATATATTTGCTATTTTAGTAACTTTTATATTATGTATGGAGTTTTTTTTTTTTTTGGGGGGGGGGGGGGTGGGTGGGGGAGAACATTATGTATGGAGTTTAGAGTTTAGATTCTCTACCCATTTATTTTGATATCATTGAGCTAAATTATTATATTTTAATTAATATCAATTTCATGTTTCACATGTATATGCTGAATTGAATATTTTATTATATTATAATATGTGCTTTTTTGTAAGATATCTAGAGCTAAAACTAATATTACCTATAATTATATTTCACATGAAATGCATAACTTGTTTGTTATTAATTTAAAGAAAGACAAGTATACAGCTTATCAAGTCAATCGTCCTAGTTTATTTTATGGTTTCTCAAGACCTATTGAGTTTGATTAGTATTCGTTCCATGGTTTGACGTAAGTTATATCAAAACACTTTTAATAGTTTTGACTTACCCCTTTATGCTCCTATTTTTACAATTTTGAGAATTATAGTATTTTCTTTTTTACAATAACCAATTTGCTCATGCGAATATCCAATTGGATTGTGGCAAGTGGTGATGATATTGTAAAGATTGGGGTAAAGAAAACAAGGTGATGTTATAGATAGATTAGAGCATTCACATCAGCTGGTGGAAAATTGTGTAAAATTGTGCAAAATGGAAAAAGGTGATCATTTTATACAACGAGCAAAAAAAAGACCCACATCAGTGTGGGCAAACTTGTGTATAAATGCAAGTTGCTACAGTACCTATGCAAATATGCACGGTACTGTAGCACTCCTATTTATTATTTTAATGTTTTTTTTTATAAATATTATTTTAATGTTATATTGGATAGTATAAAAACCATCTTTTTCACACTTTTTCTCTCTCCTCTCACTGAGCAGCCCCCACGCCGACAGCTTGTTCCTCCCTGTTTCATTCCTGAGTTAATCCTCTCGTCTTCTCTCTTCCTCTGGTTCTTTTCAGCTCTTGCTCATTGTCATCATCACCGGAAATTATGTGATCGGTTTGGAGTTTTTGTAGCATCGTGAGGAGGGTGAATCAATCCGAAGGTATCTCTATCAGGAGCTTGTTCCTCCCTGTTTCATTCCTGAGTTAATCCTCTCATCTTCTCTCTTCCTCTGGTTCTTTTCAGCTCTTGCTCATTGTCATCATCACCGGAAATTATGTGATCGGTTTGGAGTTTTTGCAGCACCGTGAGAAGGGTGAATCAATCCGAAGGTATCTCTATCAGGCTTTGGACAATTTTCTCTAAGAAGGTATGAGTTTTTCTCATTGAGATTTTAGGTTTTTTTTTTTTTTTTTTTTTTTTTTTTTTTTCAAGCAATATTCTTAGGAGTTTCTCTAAACTAGTTTTTTTTTTTAAGGGTTTCTTGTTTCAAATTTTTTCTGGTTTGGGTTTTTTTTTAGGGATTCTTCGGACACACCCGAATTCCTTTCTCTCCTGTTTCGGACTGCTTGAACAGAGTATGTACGTTCTTGAGGAAACTTAGAAGTGGATATAATTTTTTTATGCATTATTTCATGGTGGGTTTGTGCATTGAGGAATTTTTTTTCTATGACAGATCGTTGTTGGTTTTCAGTTTTTCAGAGTTAATATGCAACGTTCTAGTTCTTCCAATTTTCATGAACATCACCAACAGGTTTGGTTTTTTTTTTTTTTTTTTTTTTGGTTTTATTAATAAATTGCTAATTAAATTTGCAAGATTTTTTTTTTTAATCAGTAGCCTGTCACTGGAACTTACGCATTATGTATGAGTTTATGTCCAATTATATATGGGAATCTTTGCTCATTTGTTTACTAAAAGCTTTAATTTTGTTGTATTGAAAATTTTTTATATCGATGCTTTCACTAGCTTATTGGCCAATTTTAGGATCTATATAGGCAATCCTAAGTAATCTGTTTCTTAATGTTGTTGCCAGGTAGTAGTGTTAACTATTAAAATTAGTCCATCTATTTGAGCACAGGAAGACTATGTACATTCTGTGAATTGCCATGTTATTGGCAGATATTTTTGCTTGTGAAGACTACCCTTTGTCTTTCCGGTAATGACCTTGCTGTGAATTAAAAGACTTTATTTTTCAGTGTCAAACCTTTTGTTTTAGGAACAATAATATTTTGCATTGGTTTTTAGGAAATGTGGTCTTTGAAGAACTTCCAAGTTGATCCAAACTATTCTTTTTCAATTGGTTGTGTTTTGTACTTATGTATTGGTTATATAATTATTTTTTGGTTTTGTACATTCTGTCCACTTTGCATTGGTATGGTAACAACTCTAGGTATTTGGTTTTGGCACTTTGTTAAGGAACCACAAATTGTGTGAAGTGCCTATTATGGTTATTAAGCTGAAAGTTTGGTCTGGGCCCTGTTCGTCTTGCCCATTATTCATGTGCTTTCTAGGCACATTTAACCAAACCAAACCACATGGTGTTAAATTATTTTGTTGCATATTCCTGATTTTCTGTCTCACATGGTATCTCATAAGACTTATTTTGGGGAGTGCCCAGGTGTGGGGGTGGGGTGGGTCAATGGTTGGGAGGAGGGGTAACTACCTGGTTTGAAGTCATCTTGTCTTTGTATAGCTGAAGTGCATGCAATAGTTGGAATAACTCATTTTCTTTCACCATCCCATCTAAGTTCTTGCACCTCCAGTTCCCCCATATCTAAATTACTTTGGTGTTTGTTAGGTGATGGACTCACAAAATCCCTTCTTCCTTGACATTTTACAAGACAAGGAACAAGGTTTTGAGTCTTTTGATAGTAGTATTTTGATGTCTACTCCGCATTTAGACGTGAATGTCCATCAATCTCCACCCGAAGTTGAAATGGGACAATCTACACCCCCCATTGCAAAAAAATCAACTACTAAGAGAAGTCAACGGGGAAACAACTTCACGGTAGATGAAGACATTAAGCTAGTATCGGCGTGGCTTAATGTTAGCTTAGATGCCGTGATATCGACAGACCAAAAACACACAACATTTTGGGATAGAATTTGGTCCACCTTCCACAATGACAAGAAATTTAACCGCTCTAAGGATTCTTTATGTAGTCAGTGGTCAACAATTCAAAGGGAGACCGACAAGTTTTGTGGATACTTAGCCCAAATTGAGAACCGGAATGAAAGTGATAAAACTGAGCATGACAAGGTATTTCAACTCAACATCTAATATGTATTGTATATTAATGCACTTTTAGTTCTATGATTCTCATTATTTTAAAATTTTTTACTTTTGTAGATTGAAGATGCAAAAACTATGTATAAAGAAAATAGTAAAAATGCATTTCAATTGGAACATTGTTGGAGAATTTTGAGGAATGAAGCTAAGTGGTTGATTCAAAGAGATAATTTGAAGGTCCGCCCTAGACAACTAACTACACAATCTTGTAATACTTTTGCAAGCTCAATAAATTTGGATGAAGATAATAATGAGATGAACTCCGACAAAACCTTGGAGAGACCTATAGGCAAGAAGGCCGAAAAGGAGAAATTAAAGAAAAGAAAGAATTGTGATGACGTGGTCCCAATACTTTCCTCCCAATTGGACGAAATCAAGGAAGGAAAAAGGAGAATGCATGAGGAGAAAAAGGAAAGTATGCGCATTGCATTAGAAGAACGAAGAGAGTTCTTGCGCATTGCATCCGAAGAACGAAGAGAGTTGATTCGTATCAAATAAGACAAGAATGAAGTAGAAAAGAGGAAAGCAGAAGATGAAATTATGATGAAAGATACAAGAACTATGGATCCTGAGTAAAAAGAATACATTCGCCTACGTCGTTTGGAAATCTTGGAGATGTTAAAGTCTAAATTTCTATCATCATCATAATTTGTATATTATTATTGACAATATCTAATTAAGTAATTTTTTGTATAGTGCAAAGATACTAGCACATGGTTGACATAGATTGTTTGATGTTAGACATCTCTTTTGTAGTATTTACTTGTACAAGGAACATGATTATTCAATCTCTAATCATGTTAGATATATTTTTGTAATCTTCACTTGTGCAAGGCTGTGATGTCTCCTTCTGTAAGCCTATACTGTTTTCTCTCAATGACTAAAGCTGGTGGAAAAATATTGCTATCATGCTGTGTTGGAATTGGTTGTCATAAGTAGAAAGGGAGGGCAAATGCTCTATTCTGTTAATTTATTTTTATATTCTTCATTGAATATGAAGATTTCTAGTTCCCCACCCCCCCCCCCAAAATATAGTTCTGTTGAGCTCCAAATGTGTAATGGAATTTTGTAGTGGGATTATTCAGATTGCAGTTATCTGGTGCACACTAAGCATATTCATGAGGTCGTTTGTTGGAAATATTATTGTACATTAACTCTCATTGTTTTACTTTAGTAGGAATTCCTAATACAGAATACAAGATGGCACATTTTTTAAGTTTGAATGATGACCATAGGAATGATGGAAAACAATGGAAATCTGCTTGTGAACTCAGATATAATATTAATTTTTTGTGATGCAGGACAAAGTTTAGAGAAGCTCAAATGGGCACTTTTTCAAATAAGTTAGTTTGGGTTGTCTTTGCAAACAAAATTAAAATACTGCTTACAATTTTTGATGGATGAAAGATGACATCTAATTTTGTAAATACAGATGCAAAGTTACATAGATAGATAGATAGATAGATAGAAATATCAAATATGATTCATGCAATAAATTTGAATATGTAAATATGGATATAATGGTTGCAGGGGCTGTAGAAAACAACTACTTGCACAATATTTTCATCACCCCCAACACATTTTCAGCTAAATTTTTTAATCATTCCTAAATTCACTATGTATTGTTTCCTAGGCTACTAATGCACCTCATGTATACAGGCAATAATTTCAAATTTGCTGAAAAGGTTGAGAATTAGAATGCTTTATTTTGACTTTATTTTTATTCACCCATCATGGATTTTTCCAAATTTGTCAATTGGAAGTAATAACACTCACAAAACTATAAATGAATTTGATTTAGGTGAAAATAAGTGCAATGCTTTCTTTAGTTTAGATTCGAGAAGATGGTTTTCCACTTATCAAGTGATTGACACACCATTAGAATTAAGAACATCTTTTATAAGTTGATGTTAAATAGTTGAGTTGTACTTGTTTCAATACATATAGAATGCCACTTTTTATTATATATATATGTGTGTGTGTGTGTGTGTGTGTAGAGAGAGAGAGAGAGAGAGATGCCATCTGTTTTAGTTTATTCTTTTTTTTTTCCTTGGTTTGTGGGGGGTGGGGGGGGGGGTTGTTGAGGTGGTTGATTCTTGATAAGTGGGTGAAGCAATGCCTCCAGTAGTCTCCATTTATAATCCACAAACTTCCAATCTTTCTTGGCATTACAGGAAAGCAAATACACACATCACGTGTTCCTTCATTTCACTAATTCAAATAAATAATCTCATAGAACAGCAAAGGAATGCAATTTGCAAATTTTATTCTAATATTAAACTTAGTAAATTTCAAAGTCCAATGAAGGTTCACATTAAATAAAAGTAGTAATACTTAGAAAATTAATTCCAAATTCCTACGACTGGCCTTATAGTTGCCATAGATGCTCGACGAGATCCGCTTAAAGTTGAGAATGAATTCCTCTATCTCTAATGGAATTATGGCGTTCAATGAATTGCATAAGGTTACAAGTGGGATTATGTGACACCGGTTTGGGTCCACTATTATCGATTTGATCATAATCAAAGTCATTTGCTCCAAGGTAAGTATGTCGCTCATCTTCAACGATCATATTATGCAATATTATACATGCCATCATAATGTCCTTAAGCGTTTTAAGGTGGAAAAAACGTGCAGGCCCACGCACAATTGCAAATCACGCTTGAAGTACTCCAAATGCATGTTCGACATCCTTTCTTGCCGCCTCTTGTGCGGAAGCAAAATGTTGTCTTTTATGGTCTTGCGGTGCTGGAAAAAAAATTATGACTGTTGGGTAAAAAAAAAAAAAAATTTCGGCGGCGTTCGCCGGAGCCACTCTGGCAGCGTTCGCCGGAGCTATTATTTCGACGGTTCAGCCATTGGACCTCCACCACAAGCGGCTCCATTGGCCGAGCCACCAGTGTTGGTTGTTTACTTAAAATATAAGTTTAAATTAAAAAAGTATGACCATTATGGAAAATAATAAAAAATTGATGAAGAATGAATATTTTATTGAAATATCTTGTAAAATAGATAAACTGATGTGGGTGTTTTGTAAAAGTGATGGTGTAAAATAGAAAAAGTAGGTTTTTTGTGTAAAATAGACGGAATCTTTTCCACTAGCTGATGTGAATGCTCTTAGAAGTTAAATGGCTTAGGGTTTTCATTTGAAGTAGATTGTTCAAAAGATTTTCAACCTTCGTATAGATTCCCAATGCACGAGAAATTTCGTTTGATCTTTAAACACATAAACTCTTTGTTTGACAACTCAGATTGAAACTTGCACTTGTGTGTAAATTTTTAATAATGAGAAAGTTATCAAATCACTTAAAAAATGACACATCATTATTCTGTTAAACACATAGGTAAGGAAACTACGAATGTTAAAACATAGAATGAAGACTGATCAAACTCAATAGGTCTTGAGAAACCATAGAATGAATTATGACAACTAACTTGATAAGTTCTATACTTGTCTTTCTTTAAATTAATAACAAACAAGTTATGCATTCCATGAGCAAATTGGTTATTGTAAAAAAAAAAAAAAACAAAATTCTCAAAATTGTAAAAATAGGAGCATAAAGGGATAAGTCTAAGCTATTAAAAGTGTTTGATAACTTAGATTGTGACTTGATTGTGTAATTTTGTAATAATGATAAAGTTGCAATGTCACTTAAAAAATGGCGCATCATATTTCGTTAGACATATAGGTAAGGAAACTAAGGATGTTATGGCAATGACCAATAACACTAATTTTTTAAACTTCAGGGACCAATAGTGCTCATTTGAAATTTTAAGTATCAATAGCACATTATAGGTAAACTTTAGGAACCAATAGTGTATTTATATCTAAAATAACTAAAGTGTAGTTCGGTAAGTCATGTGCAATGCACATAGTAAAGACACATATTATCTTTTTATTGTTGGCTATATAATCTTAAGTTATAACCAAGTTAGTTGTAGCCAAACTTTGTCATTTATTTTAAACTGAAACAAACTGGCAAAATTTGCAAAAACTTTTGTGTTTGGAATTTGCTTAAAAAAAGTTTTGTTTTTTGCCTTTTGGTTTTGATTTTTTTTTTTGTGCAAATAATATAATTTTTAAACTTTTTGAAATAAACTATTTATATTTTGACATAAAATTTACCAACATCTATATATTTTTTATAAACACTTTTTATACTCAAAATAAGCAAAACCCAAGCATTTTGACTCTTATTACCAAAAGTAGAGACACAGAGATCATTCCCAACCAAAAAATCATTACTAATCGCATCCAATACACAGTGGACCAATAAAGCAAAATTTATTTTATTTAACTTTAAAGTTTGAATTATCCCCATAAATGTCATCAACCCAAACTCCAGAGTAGGCAAATACCATAAACAACCAAACTCATTATTATTAAAAAAAAAAAAAAAAAAAATTCATACACAACAATCAGCTTCTTACACATATAGGCTTAGTGGTTGCCCCCTTCTTGATGGCTGTGCCAGGCACGGGTTCGAGTCCTCATACCCCATAGGTGTGGGGTTTGGACTTTGGTTTCTAAAAAAAAACAAAGTGTATGGGTGGAGTCCAAGTCGCGGGCACCATTATGTGCTGGTGGTACTCACAGGCGATGTATCTGTGGGGTGTGGTCGGCTGTGATATCACACGTGAGCCACCCTTTTTGGTTTCTCAAAAAAAAAAAAAAAAAAAAAGCTTCTTATATATAGCTTACGGTTATAGCTTAACCTCAAAATCAAAACCCTCCATTTTCTCCAAAAAAAAAAAAAAAAAAAAAAAAAACACATCAACCAGAAAAGCCCCAAACTTAAAAAAGCTATTTCTCTCTTCTTTCTTTCTCTCTCATTTTGGACTCACAGGTTTTCAGTTTCTTTCACTCTTTTTCTCTCTCTCTGTAAATCGGACACATCTAAGCAAAAAGTGTCCTTCTCTGCAAAATTTTCCAAACCTCAGGGGGTTTTAAAGAAACTTGCAATCGCCACTCCGATTTCGTACGCAATTTCAAGGAAATTTAGGGTTTTGTGGCCAGATTTCCCATTACATTCGAAGTTCAGTTCATTTCGGATAAGGTACTTCTTGCAATCTTAGCCATCAGATTGGTCGATCCGTGGGGGTTGGAGGGGGAAATGGACGCTCGAGATTCGTTATCGCCATCGACGGTCGCTTCTTCTGCTGCTTCTGTTACTGCTACTGCTGCTGCTGCGGCCGCCTCTGCTGCCGTTACCGTTTCTCCGAATCGCGACGGTTCTTCCTCCGGCACCGAAGACGACGCAGTTTTGTCAGCCGCGGCGGCTCTTGCAAAGGACGCTGCCTTGCACTTCCAGTCCTCCAAGTTCGCCGACTGCGTCGAAGTCCTTAACCAGCTCTTGCTCAAGAAACAAGACGATCCCAAAGTAAACCTTCTCTGTCCCTCGCACTCGCTTTCGCTTTCGCTTTAATTCAAATCTTCATTTCCGGTTTTTTTTTTTATTTTTTTATTTTTTTATTTTTTAAGCTAGGTTTTGCTTGGCGTTGTCGTTTTGATATGGATCGCATAATTGGATATTATTGTTTGTTTTTGTGAGAAATGCATGTAGGTTGATTTGGTTTTGGATGTGAAGTTCGAGCCTTATGTGGATGTCTTAAGTGAATGAAAATGGCAGAGATTCGTAATTGAAGTGCTGTTGGTAATTAGTACTGGAAACTTGATAAACAACGAGAAATTCAGGCTGTTAGAAGCGTTTTTAGTTTGTGTTTTGTTTGAAAACTGAGATTTGTATGTGTTTTCGGTTTTATGGTCGGGTTTAGGTTCTGTTGGCGATTGTCATATATTTGGTGTAATTTAATATGTATCGGGTGGAGTGCTTGTACGTGTTAACTGAAAACTTGGGTGAGAATGAACAAAATTACTATCAAGCACAGACATAAGGATCTATGGAGAAAGCATTAACGAGGAGGATCAATTGCAGCAAATGTCATAAGGATTTATTGGGTTTGTCTATTTGTCTATGTTGGCAAAAGAGAGGGACCATTATCTAGAAAAGAGTAGGGTAATTAAAAGCATTATTATCAACCTCTTAGCTTTTTATGTAGAATGACATATGGCTGTCTGGCACACCCTCTAACCCCTAATTTCGTTTGAGGAGTTCTTATATGCATTTTATTGACAAACCATCCCAAATGATTTATACAGTTTAGGGATCCCATAACATCACTAAGAGGGGTTGAATGTAATGATGAGCCTATAAAGTACTAGACAGACACCAGTGCAATTACAACAATTTTAGACCGTCTTCCTATAGATACTGTGGTAGCATTTTGCGTAAATGAACAGTTAGTTGGTCTAGGTTTCTAATACAATTAGCCTGCTACTTTAGGCATTGGGAAGGCATAATCTTTGTGGTTTTTTTTTTTGATAATTAGATAGTTGGGGGAGGGGGGATTTGAACCCTGGACATTTCTGTTGGAAACACCAAGAAGTGTCAATTGAGATTCCAGGCTCTTTAGAACCTTCGTAGATTGGCTGTCAGCTTTGAGAAACCAATCATTCTCTTCCTTTCTTGAATTTCTTGATTTATGTAATTTTTGTACTTGATTTGTTTGACCCCTGTACACTTCCTGTGTTCTAGGGCGTCCCTTTTTTGATGTCAATAAATCTTATTACTTATAAAAAAAAAAGCTTCCACTAATGGTATTATCCATTCCAAATATTAAGTTGGGTCCTTTTTCCTTGAAAGCAAAAATCTCCACTATGGTTATTACTTGGCTATTTGTTGTTTTCTATGATTAAAAAACAGATTAGGTTTTTTTATTTATTACAGAGGAATGTCTATTTGGTAAATAATTAGAGAATATTCAATATGAAGCAGATTTGGTTCTATTAGTAATATTCAATAATGTCAAGCATTCCGTTGTAGAGTATATCCACCCCCCTCCCCAATGAACAAGTTCAGTAAATTGAAGGATTTTCTTACAATTCTACTTGTTAAATTAATTTAAATTGTGGAGTCTTTTCTTATGAAAGTCAATTTTTGTTACCAAGACTACCGTACAAAATCGTAAAGTTTTAATATTATTTTTGTATGGCTTGGGACTAATTTGATACGAGCCTCTTGATTGAATTTTCTGTTCATATGAAATTTTAAGTTTTGTGTGTTATCCAGATTCAAATCTTTTGTAAGCATTTCTGTCAAATCGTGGATCACACTTGTAATCATATTAGTGGACACAGACATAACAATTATTATGCTACATTTTGACTTCCATGGATTATGGGATTGCTTACATCTTTCTTAGCTGTAGGATTTATTTATATATTCTTGATAAGTTTTTTAGCTGTAGGATTTATGCTTTCAAATCTTATGGATATTTTTTTTATAGGTTATTCATAATATTGCAATCGCTGAGTACTTTCGTGATGGCTGTTCGGATCCAAGGAAGTTGCTTGAAGTACTTAATAATGTCAAGGTACATATCCTTTTACCTTTTCTCCTTGTTATATATACGGATGTCTGTTTTATGCTAGTATATGGTCATTTAGTATGCTCATGAACAAAGGCATGAGCATCAGGCACATTGTGCAATACCTTACCAATTAAGTCCTTTACAGAAAATTAATATATTATACTGTGATGTTAACTTCTTTTCACTCTAGATTCCCTTATATCATGTGATATTTTCTTTTTATAATAGATGGCAATATCAAACTAACAAGGAAATTGAGATTTTGTATGTACTTTCATGAGCAGGGAAAAATTAGATATTGAGAAACTTAAGTTAAAAGGATTAGATTACCCACAAAAAGAACTGGCAGTTTCATTATGCCTATGGCAGAGGTTGGGAACTTCTGTTTAGAGTGTTTAACATGATTGACTAGATATATTATTTTCTTTAAGGGCATAAAGTTATCTTGTTTACAACAACCATCACTTCTACCTCCCAGGAGGAACCATAAATTATTGCAAACCAGATTTGGCTTTACAAGGAGCATATGTCATGGGTTGTGCCCCATCCATGAAGATTTCACAAACCTCTATGTTTCCCATATAGTCTGTTGACGAGTTAGATTCCCTTAACCCAAAACAAGTATATTGTATTGGTTCATTATCAAATGCATAATAGTTTAACATATGAGATTTAGCATTATCCAATTGAAGCGTTGTGTACAAGCTTTCCATTTTCCAAGGTAACACTGATGCCCCATTAGTACCTCATTGTCTATGTTTTATGGCCAAATTGAGGGACCTAGAGCTTGGGGGGATGGTAGTCTCTTGGATGCACACACCTATTTGTGTCTTCAGCTACTTTAATTTCAAGCCTTCTAGCATTTCTAAATCTCTCTTTTCTCCAACTTGGGTGGTTCGAGATGTTTTTGTGTTGAATCAAAATCATTTGAAATCTTAATGGAGGAACGGGTTGTAATTTTATGTTTAAGATATTTGAAAAATGGCAATATTTCCTACAATCTATCTTCATGGGATGAGGTGTTGTAAGGTGTTTCTTGGCAATAATTGTGGACCTTTTTACAATTGACTAGACCAAAGATTTCATATGGTAAACCAAAGAAGGTGACAAAGCTTTCTCGATCCAACCACGCTCTAATGTGTTTGGACAAATTTATGGCTCTAAAAGAATATATTAGAGGTGGAAAAAAGAGTACAATGGTTATTCTAGAAGGCAACCTTGTTAGCAGCTGGAAGGGCTTTGACTTGGATACGAAAGTGGTTAAAGTCTCATTATTCTAACGCAAAGAACAAGTACACATCTAATACAATCTTAACAATTAACACATCCGTAATGAAAATTGATAATGAGACTCTATCAATTTAAAGGGTGTAGATTGTGATGCAAAACCATCTAAAGGGTGTAGGTTTGGAAGTGGGAATACAAAGCCAGTGTTGGTAAAATGGAGAAATAAGAGGCACGTGCTTCCTATGAGGCAGTGGTGCAAGGAGAGGTGTGACAATATTCATTCAAATTGGTCGACACTAAGGCTCTGCTTGGGAGGAGAGAATGGAATGGAATGAAAAGAATATTTTTAGAATATTCTTCCCTCCCTCTTGTTTGGGAGTTTTAACAGAGGGAATGGAAAGTTCATTCCTTTGTTTGTGAGTTTAGGTGAGAGGGAATGAAATGGTTAAGAGGGAATACTCATTCCATCCTAAGTCCTCAAAATCTCAAATTTTTGTTTCTCCCAAATTGGGAGGAATAGGAGGGAATGAATTTAGGTTTAATGAAAATTTTATTGAATCTAAATTACCCCTTGAATCTTAGCCCTCTTTATTCTCATTGATTATTTTTTATGTTCTTTAAAATGAGGGATATAATAGTAATGTTAATATAAAATGATTCCATTCCATTCCTTCCAATGTCACTTCCAAACGGTGTCACTTACTTTCCATTCCATTTATTTATTTTATAACATCTAAACAAGATTTTTAAATTCCATTCCATTCCTTTAATGATCATTCCATTTCATTCTATTCCTTTCCTTTATAAACTCCCAAGCGGAGCCTAAAGTAAAAAGAGACCACCAAAAAAGGTGTAAGTTCTAGGAAAAATTTGTAGGCATGATATGCGGAAATTTGAACCAAACATAAATTTCAACTTAGTAATTATTTTGCGTGAAGGAGCTAAGTGGAGAGTTTGTTGTGAGGAACAGGGCCATAAAAAGAAAGAAACGAATTGATTGGCTCTAAAACACATTTGGTTTTGGGCCACGAGACCATCAAGATAGAAACCATAGGTGGGGATTTAAAAAATAGATCTCTGGTCGGGAGCCAAGGAACCAAGATTGAGCTAAAATAGTTTTGAAGTGTGCAAGCGTATAAAAGCCCAAATTGAATTGGTGCAATGGCTTGGATGCAGATTGGGTACTTGAGTCCTTAACATCTGAAATTCTGTGTAGATTTTATGAATCTACATAGCTGAACCCTCAAAATTTGCAATTGTAGGTGGGAAGTATGAAAGACCCAAGATTAAGGCTCGGTTTGGTCGGAAGAATGGAAAAGTGAGAGAACAAAAAATGTCGGAAGGACAAAAAAGTGGATGGATAGAAAATGTTTTAATTTCCCTCATATGTGTTTGGTAGAGAGGATGGAAAATTTGCTTTGAATAAATTTTCTATTATATCCTTATTATGTAAAAAAATGATAGAAAAGATTGTAATTATAAGGGATAAAATAGTAAATTCTCTGTACAAAACATTTTCTCTCCATCTTTTCTTCCCCAGTTTGGGAGGATGGTTTTGTTTCAGCTTGGGTGGAAAATTCCACCCACCCCCTTTTCCATCCTTCCTCATTTCCATCACACCAAACAATGGAGAACTCCCATTTTCCACTCAACCAAATGGACCATAAACGTGATAATGTTGGGGTGTCCCATGGGAATCCAATCGGAGGCTAGGCCAGTGGTTATTTCTAGATAGGAATTGATGGTGAGTATTGAGCATGCAATCTCTTTCTTGGGCTTCGACGGCAATGAGGATGGCGGTGTTTCTTTTCCTAATCAAGTAGCAACAATGGAAACAAATCTCTAGATGATATCGTCCATGCAAGAGGATTGGCGGGTTGACGACAACCCACCAAGAGCCTTGTAGCTCAATTGGTTGGCATCTCATGATATTTCCAATGGAGACATCTAGGGTTGAAATCTCTCCTCCTCTGTTGTAAGTTGTAACCATGGTTTTAAAAACCAGATCGGACTAGCCGGTTCAACTAGGAACCGAGCACCAAACCAGTTCGATAAAACCCCTAAAACTGGTCAGAATCGGCCAAAACCGGGAACCAGAACTAAAAACGGTTCCTTGCCTGTACCAGTTTTAAAAACCATGGTTGTAACTATTGAATTATATAAAAAATGGTTTGACGACAACCTGATTGAGTCATTGAGGCTGAGGACGGGGATGGAAATGGTGATGACATGCATAGTTGCCTAGAAGTGATTACTTGAATGGGTAAAGAAGTGCTAGTGTTTTGGTCCTTGGGTAGGGGTGAGATAGTCTTAGAAATTTCAGTATTGGAGATGGTACTCTTCAGAAGATCCTTTGATGTAAGTCCCTCAGCTGCATTACAAGGCAACACAGTGGTGATGTATGATGTTTCAAGCACCGAAGTTTCAGACTGGGTAAGAAATGTATTAATAGATTTAGTAAATTCTTGGGAACTTCTTTTGAGGCAAGAGGAAGTCATGATTTGAGAACATGAAGAGCACTTCAACAACGAGATAAGGAAACAAGTCTAAAATGAATTGGCAAGGGTATAAGGGACCTATAGAATTTGTTGTCTTTAATAAATTACTAGAAAAAAGGAGCAGTGAGTGAATATCCTAGCATGTGAATATCTTGTAAAATACTAAAATGTCCGTGATATGAATGATGGGGATAAACAATAGAGAACTAGAAATCTACTAAGAGATTGGAGAACAGATATAGTATGCCTTCTAGCAACCAGGATGGGAATAATAAGTAGGGAGACTATGAGAAGCTTATGGGGAACCAGTTTTGATAGGTCTTAAGTACATTGGGGGCTGTAATAGGCACCTTGGTATTATGGGACAAAAGGGTAGTAGACAAACTAAAAGAGTCAGTGGGTGATCACACAGTTACCTGCAAATTCAACTATGTCTCTGATGGTTTTTGTGTGGTCTTTTTTTGGTGTCTATGGTCCCATTGTAGATGGGGAAAGATGTGATTTATAGGAGGACCTGTTAACAGCTGGTGGGTTCTTCCCATGGTGCACAGCAGGAGATTACAACACCAATTGTTTCCCTAGCAAACGAGTGGGAACAGATAGGGCCTGCACAAGTATGTGGGATTTTTCAAATGTCAAGGCATTCAATAAAAAAGGATTTCTTCTTTTTACCCTTATGGCACGATATCCAAATAATATTGATTCACCAATTTTTTGACATTACTGAACATGGTTTGATAAATTTACCTTTGGAAGGAGGTGCTTTTACCTAGTCCAACAACTATGAATCCCCATCCATGTTTCTTGTTTCTCTAGAATAGGACGAATACTTCAGTAATTCAAATCAGAGATTACTTCCTCAAATATTATTAGACCACTTCCAAATCCTGGTTGATGCTAATGGCATTAATAGTGGAAAGGGCCTGTTTAAGTTTGATAACATGTGGCTCAAAATAAAGGGCTTCATGGTAAAGGAAAGACAATGGTAGAGTAGTTACCATTTTAGTGGGACACCTAGTGTTAACGCAAACTGTTGAAAACTGACTTTGGATTTAGAACAAAGACCTCTATTTTAGTAAATGATTGTGGAGTTATGTGCAGGAGATGGATGCACTATGCAGCAATAATTTGATATCAAGTTTGGTACTTCCTTGGCATTAATAGAGGAAAAGGCCAAGTTTGAGAACATGTGGCTCAAAATAGAGTAGTTTGTAGCCAAGGTAAGACAATAGTGGAGTAGTTGCCATTTTAATGGGACACCTCTAGTGTTGCTATGGTGTTTAAACACAAAGTGTTGAAAACTGACTCAAAGTGTTGAAAACTGACTTTTGAACAAAGCCCTCTATTTTGGCAAATGGTTGTTGAGTTATGTGAAGGAGAGGGATGCACTATGTAGCAAGGTAATTGATATCAAATATGGTACTTCCTAGGGTGATTGGCGTTCAAATGACACAAGGGAGGTTTATGGAGTGAGCTTATGAAACATTATAGATGTGGTTGAGACAGCTTTATTAAATTTGTAAGATTTGAAGTGGAAGACGACACCAAGATTTTTTTTTGGCATGATAAATGGAATGGAGATTTAACTTTGAAGGAAAAATTTCTTGAGCTCTTAATTGTTGCAAGGAATAAAGATGCTTGAGTTGCATACTCCATGGATTGCTCAAATGGAGCTATCCATTGGAACCCTTTATTTTTTAGGCCAGTTCAGGATTGGGAAATGAAAGCTAAGGAATACTTTTTGGATGATCTTTATTCTACTAAGGTTAGGCAGGAAGGAACAGATAAAATCGTTTGTCACTCCTCAAAGAAAATGGATTCTAGGTTTAAAGCTATTATTAGATGTTGCATTCAGAGGTTAAATGGGTTTCCCTCGGAAAAACATCTGGAAAGTTTGAGCTTCATTACAGGTAGCATTCTTCACTTGGACTGTTGCTCTTGGGAAATTTTTTGACAGTGGATAACTTGAGAAGTTGTGAAATAGTATTTATGGACTGGTGTTGTGTGTAATGCCTAACGGGTGAATCTGTGGACCATTTAATTATATGCATTGTTCAATAGCATGTGAGATATGGACACTGATCTTCTGTCTCTTAGAGATTAGTTGGGCAATACTGAATTCAGTAGTTGATCTCTTGGCCAACTGGAAAGGGAATTTTGGCAAACAGGCTTCTGGTGAGATTTTTGGAAGTCAGTACCAACGTATTAAATTACTAATGTTGTTAATATGGACCATTTGGAAAGAAAAGAATAGACCTACTTTATTTCATTTTTTATTTAATCCTTTTAAAGTTCAGCAGTGCTTCTTCAAATATATTATTCTTTTTGCTGGGTTAGATTAGAAGATTTCATAATTTGGAGTTCCCTATCTGAATATACTCTCTTTTTGCAAGTTGTTTAAAAGTGCTACTTCCAAGTCTGCTAGGTCTATTTTGCGCGGTATATGATGTTTGATATATAATATAATGGCATTGATCCATTTTTTTGATAAGGATTAAACTTCATTGAAATTGAAAAAGTACGAAAAGATAAGAGCAGGGCACACATGCAGTGTGCTAAGAGACAACAAAGGAAAACTAAACAGTAATGAAGGTACAAAAAAAAAGCATGTCAGGTAGAGACATTCAGGCAAATGTAAACATATGTTCTTCCCTTCTGATAATCATTGTCTCATTTTTATCCTTTCCTCCATTTTGTCCATTGACATTGAATTTCTGTTGTGGGAAAAGTCAAAACAAGGAGGAAAACAAACGTACCTTATACAGATCTGGCTTGTATATTGAACAGTTATGTTCTTTAGCCTAGTAGTTGTGTTTGTTAGTTATGACATGGCTATTACATTGTTACATCAAGCATGCCAATACAAATGGGCTGTTTGCAATTTTCGAACCATGATTTACTTTCATCCTCTTTTTCAGTCATGTTATCTATCTATGGATGACCAATAAATAAGCCATTATTCATGATTTTATTTATTGGCAGAAAGATATTCTGCTGCTGGCCCCAAGTTGTCTAGACTGTGAAAGATACTAATTAATTGTTTAAGCCATTATTACTTGTTTTTCTTGTCCTCACGTATTGTGGGATAACAAGCAGGTGGAAAGAACATTCTCTTATGAAAATTGGAGCTATCGAGATAACTTATCAAAAAACATGTCACTGTAATATTTATGGTTCTGTAACTTAATATTCTCGATTTTGAAGATTGCTAGTTGATGGTTTTATCTTTGTTTATTTTTGGTCATTCATTGTTTCTTTTTGTTGTTATTGGTTCAGAAGAGAAGTGAAGTGCTTGCTTGTGCATCTGGAGAGCAGGTGGAGGCTGTTAGCAATCTTGGGAACAAAGTTATTTCTGGGTCTAAAGGAAGTAGTGCTGCAAATAGTGCCAGTATCGTTTATACGGATGAATTTGACACTTCTGTGGCAATCCTAAACATTGTATGTTTTTGTTATGTTTATAAGTGAATATGTTGGAGACTGCTGAAGGGTAATTCATCTGTCTTGTTTTTTGCTTGAATTGACTTGCTTGTCTTAAAATTGGTCTTATCTAGGCGGTTATCTGGTTCCATCTTCACGAATATGCAAAGGCATTATCAGTTTTGGGGCCTTTGTATCAAAATATTGAACCAATTGATGAGGTATGATAATTATTACCTATGGTTTTCTTTTTGCTATTGTAATCCTGTGTTAAATCCTTTTCTATATATTATACACAGACGACAGCTCTTCATATTTGCCTCTTGTTGCTAGACGTTGCGCTGGCGTGTCATGATGCTTCAAAATCTGCTGTGAGTTCAATTTTTTAATAGTTTATCTAGTTGCTTCATTCAAGATTTTGCATGATGTTCTCAAATGTTTAACATTCTTGCTATAAGGATAATATGGTATTATCGGACAAGGAGTGAATGCTGAACTTAAGCATTGTATGTCATGGGTAAGTTGGTCTCTTGTTATGGCTGTAATGAGATGAAACTTTGCTAATGTTGAACATCTAAAACAAATTACTTTAACCTTTTGGTTGGAGTTTGTGTTCTTATACTTGGGATCAGGGAGTCTCATAGACCCCAGTGAGATGTTGTGGCTTTTTGTTTGTAAACTTTTAGGGAATATACATATTTTGGTCCATGAATATACATGAATGTCTAATTTAGTTCTTGAAGTTAGAAAGTTGCAATCAAGTCCTCAAATGATGTGAAAAGTCACCATAAGGTTAGTGCTACTTTGGTTGGAAATGTCTTGGCAGAAATGGCTGTTCGGTTAAAGAAAAAGGAGAAACTAGAGATTGAAAAGGTTCCCTTTTTTTTGGGGGGGGGGGGGGGTTTTGTTGTGTCTGTGTTTTTGGGATTATTTCTAATAAGACACATCATTGCTTTCTTAGGTGAGGTAAGTGCAGATATTTAAGTGCAATTCCATTAGCAATCAACTGCCTCCTAAGAATTTCATATGACATATCATCAGTTTCTGTTAGTTAGATTGTCAGAAAGAGAGTTCCAATTTTTAAATTATTTATGGACTTCAGCTATTTTAAATTTCATACTCTTTTAAATTTTAGAGACTAAATTAGAACTTCAGCTATTTCTCAGGGACTAAAATAAGTGTTTGCCTAAATTTTTATGAAAGTAATGTGTCTGTGTGTGTATTTTAAGGTCTGTTACTTCCAGTTATATTATATCAAGAAACTCATACAATATATTCAATATGTACAATTTAGAACTAGTTTCTTCAAATTGAATGATTCAATCATTCTAATGAGCTCCTTCATCATGCCAATTCCATTACTAAGTGGTGCTTATTGTGTCCGGTCCAGTTTTGCTAATTCAAGGGATCACTCTCCATATCACCACACTATGACATCTACCCAACTTGCCTTGCCATAACACTCTTTGTCATAACCCAATGAACCCTGAAGAGAGAAAAAAACCATGCTCCAAAGCTCTCGAGCAGCAGGGCAATGGAGAAGTAGATGATTAGTAGTGTCCCCATATCTCTTACACATGCAGCACCAGTCTATAATAATTATCCAATGCTTCCTGAGGTTATCAACAGTTAGAAATTTCCCCAAAACTGCTGTCCAAAGTAAGAAACTGATGTTAGTTGGAGCTTTAGGTTTCCACAAACTCCTCCAAGGAAAGGAGCAATGGGGTGTGGATGCAACGTTTCATAATAGGATTTTTACCTCAAAAGGAATTCCATGAAGAAGGATTCCATTAACAAAAATATACCTGTATTAGAGGAGCCTTAAATGCTGCCCAATGTTAGTATATTATATATGCATATAATTCATAAGGCATTTACAATATTTTATACTTAAAATTTTGATTTTTTTTTTGGGATGGGGGTTAATCTGTTAATTGTGGTCATTTGTTGGTGTCTTAATGTAGTGTAATTTGGCCTCTGAGTCTATCTTTAATTAGTTTTTTAGTTTTAAAAACAATTTTAGTCGCAATTAACTAATTATTGGGATTTGTGTTTCTATCAATTAATTGTGAATTTTTAGAGGTATTTTTGGAAAAAAAAGGGGGGGGGGGTAGTGTAATTTGGCCATTAGGTACAATCTTTTTTTTTTTTTTTTTTTTAATTCGCAAAAATGATTTGAGTGTTAATTATTGGAATTTTGCCTTTAATACTAATGGACTGCAAATTCTTCTGAGGTATAGAGCATGTAAAAATTGGATAGTATCTCTGAATGTTTTGAGAGACTGATAATTAGAAAGCTTGTGATTGCAAGTGATAACACAACTTTGGTGTAGAAGTTAGATGTCTCAGCTAGTTTTGTGTTAATATATGTTTTCAATCATGTAAAAGTGTTGGCCAAGTAGAGAAGGAGCAATTTCAGCCAGTCAAAGTTTGTCATGTGCCAATGAAATCTAGCTCAAATGGCATATGCTCTATCAGTAAGCATTGTTTGAAGGGTGAAAGTTGTGGGTTTGAGACCCACTGGATGCACGTGTAACTTTAACAATCAAAAAAATAATTTGCCATTTCTTGCTAAATTCTCTCTTCTTGCTCACTAGAAGTTTGACTTTTTTCTTTTATAATTGTGCTTGGCCCGAATGACATCTCATATGCTTTCTGGTTTATTTAAAATATGGTATCACTTTCACAACATAATATTGGAGGAACTTAACAAGGGAGTAGTTGAGTTGAGTTTTAAGCAACGTAGAATTCTGGACAACCTAAACCTCGTTATAAATATTTGCAGAAGACAATATATGTGGCCTCCTTGTAAGGGGCCTGCTTTGTGACTCAAGGTCTTGTGTGTGACTGTTGGATTGGCAAATGAATGTTGTTCTGTTGGGTTTCTAATTTAACTACGTGACTATAACTTGATCAAGTCAGAACACTTTTTTAGAAAACTTTCCACAATTTAAATGAAGCTGCTGGCTCTCTCAAGATGTTATGCTAGGGCATTTTAGGCAGTTCATGCCATCTTCTGCAGCTGTACACATGCCATTAATAGGGGCAATGATGACCTAGTCTAGACAGTTCTGATCCAATATGAATATGATGCAAAGCCTTTTTTTTGGTTTAATTTGCTGACAGTTTCAATCTGAAAATTTTTGTTTATCACAAAGAAGGAAATTCCATGGTATCATTTTCGGTTTGCATATAGCATTCTTAATCCAAAATGGTAACCATTATAAATCTTTTTGTCCAGGATGCATTAATTTATGTGGAAAGAGCTTTTGGTGTAAGTTGCATGAGTCAAGTTGACAATGGAAGCATGGCACAACAACAATCTGCCAACCTAGTTGCAAAATCTTCCTCTTTTCCTAGCAGCTCATTGGCTACGGATGCTTCTAATTCAGATTTAGCGTCTAGTGTGATTGCCTCAGAAAATCCTTTAAGAAGAACTTTATCAGATGACGCACTCGAATATGAAACTATGCTATCGAAACTGGATATTGGTGGACAGAATGCAGTCAGGCCAGCTGGTCTCTCATCTTCAAATGATCTGTCAAGGACCCCAGTTGATAGGTCTTTTACCACTGTTGATTTGAAGCTTAAGTTGCAGCTTTATAAAGTTCGGTTTCTGCTTCTCACTAGGAACCTCAAGCAAGCAAAACGTGAAGTCAAGCATGTTATGAACATTGCACGTGGGAAAGATTCATGCACTGCCCTCCTCCTCAAGTCACAGATTGAATATGCACGTGGCAACCATCGTAAAGCCATCAAGCTGTTGGTGGCATCCAATAATAGGACAGACACAGCAATTTCAAGCATTTTCAACAACAATCTTGGGTGCATTTATTATCAGCTTGGAAAATACCATACGTCATCGATATTTTTTTCAAAGGCACTGACTGATACATCCTCTCTTCGGAAAGACAAGCCACTAAAGCTTTCAACTTTTGCACAGGATAATTCTCTTCATATAATATATAACTGTGGTTTACAGTATTTGGCCTGTGGGAAACCAATACTTGCTGCTCGCTGTTTCCAGAAGGCCAGTTTGGTATTCTACAACTGGCCTCTTTTATGGCTCCGACTAGCTGAATGCTGTCTGATGGCTTTAGAGAAGGGTCTAGTGAAAACAAGTCGGCCTCCATCAGAAAGATCAGAAGTCAGAGTCCATGTTGTTGGTGAGGGTAAATGGAGGCAGCTTGTTACGGAAGATGGGATATCAAGAAATGGACTTGTGGATTCTGTTGAAATGGATGATTGTATGCTAAGCAATGATGAGCAACCAAAGCTCTCAATGTCCCTTGCTCGGCAGTGTCTCTATAATGCTCTGCACTTACTGAACTGCTCTGATTCGACCCATTCAAAGCCTGATTTGCCCTCTAATTTCTCGGAGGAAAATGAATCAAGTGAGGTGGCTTCTTCCAAGAACTCAAACCACAAGAACTTAAACAGCGTTGAATCCAAAGCATTTTCTGTAACAGTAGGCATAGGTCAGGTTAATGCAAATGGGGATGCAAGAGAACCAAAGGGAGGAACAAGTCAGGAGCTCATACAGAACTCTCTTTCCCATTATGAAGGTATTCGTAGAAATGAAAATCAGCTGATCAAGCAAGCTGTTCTTGCTAACCTGGCTTATGTAGAGTTGGAGCTGGAAAATCCCATGAAGGCCCTGTCAACCACAAGGTCTCTCTTGGAACTTCCAGAATGTTCCAGAATTTATTTCTTTCTAGGTCATGTGTATGCGGCAGAGGCACTCTGCCTGTTAAATAAGCCAAAGGAGGCTGCTGAGCATTTGTCAATTTATTTGTCTGGGGGAAATAACTTTGAATTGCCATTCAGCCAAGAGGACTGTGAGCAATTGCAAGTGGAGAGGACCATCGACAGTGAAGAGTTAAATGGAGGATTGGTGACTGCCAAGAATTCTTCCCCTGATGACTCACAAGGTATTGTGTTCCTCAGTCCCGAAGAGGCATGTGCAGCACTTTATGCAAACTTTGCTGCGGCGTCTGCAATGCAAGGCGAGCTTGAGCAGGCCTACAATTTTGCGACTCTGGCACTATCCATATTACCCAACAGTCCAGAAGCCACTTTGACTACAATCTATGTGGATCTAATGCTCGGTAAGTCAAGAGAAGCTCTTGCCAAGTTAAAGCAGTGTAGTCGCGTTAGGTTCCTCCCCAGTGGCATAACAGTCAATAAATCTTCTTGATGATTGTACTGGTGGTTCTTAATTCGTTATGTCCAGCCCTCTCTCAGCATTAGTTAGCGGGTAGATCAGCAATCCTTCAAGAGGATTTGTAACATATATATAGTTCAATTCAGGGAATAAATTTTTCTGTTCTTTTTTCCTTATAATTTTTCACATCTAGGGTTCATTACTTGGTGGTGGCTGTGTTTTGGTTAGTGCGGATTCCCACCTTTCAGATTTGAGTTTTAGTTCGATTCAGATTATTGTGTTTCAGTGGCTAATTCTGTTGGTATTAAAGAATATAGAGCATGTGCTTCTCACGAAAGGACTAAAATGATTCATTTTGGATTTGAATTCCAAGTCATATTTTCATATCAAGGCTCTTACCGTTTCTTTTACCTTTTTGTTCTCTACATTTTGAAGTGTTAATATCCAGATTATATATATATATATATATATATATATATATTTGGTTGAAAGGAGATAGATATATTAAACAAACAGCAGAGAAAACTCAGTCCCAAATTTGAACCGGAAGCCCAAACAACCTCACTTGGAGGGCAGAAAAAACTAATGGCCTGTTTGGATAGAGGGGAAAGGAGGGGGAGTGGAAGGGAGTAGAGTAGAGTTGACTAATAATAAGTTAATTTTGTGCTAAATCTACTCTACTCTACTCTACTCCCTTTCTCTTTCCCTCAATCCAAACGGACCATAAGTAATATTTCCTGGCACAAAGGTAGGCTTTCTTGGCAAGCATCCTTAATGCTGAAAATGGATTTACATGTTTAACACTTAATTTATAGTCAAGCTTTCTTCTAAGCAACAAGGTGCACTCGCACAAAAATTGAAAGAGTTTTGCTAACACATACATTACATGCCATTTAAACATGGTTTCTTTTTACTGTTTCACCCAACATCGATACATTCTAAAAAATAAATAGATAAAACAGAATTATCAAAGTGAATCTTTTGACCGAGGAAATTGGTCAAATGACTTGGTGATTTGGCTCATTTGAGTCTCAGGTCTCAACGATCGGTTTTGGAAGCTAGTGGCAAGTTTGCCTTTGTATTCGTGTTTACTTGGAATCGTTGATAGGTCATAGAAAACATGCAAATTGTAGTACTTTTTTTGATACCTCAAAATTTCATTTGAATCATGAATCACATTTCATGTTGCACGTAAAGTAGCGTACTTGAGTTGTCTGCGTACCACTTGTCATAATAATAGAAGGTGACTTATAAAAAACAGAAAAAAAAAAAAAAAATAGAAGGTGACCAATAGGTCCAGTTCTTCGTAATCTGACCAATAGGTGGAAAATATGTAAAAGTTTAATAATACTAAGTGAAATAAAAAACTGAGACGCTGTTAAATGTGGAGATATAATAGAAAATGTACATTTTGACAAGAGAAAATATTGATTCATATTTGTTGATATACACTCCATACACATAATGTCCATATTTGCACATTAACTATCCACATTTTCTAAGAATATACATATTTAACACATGGAACTAATAATGTATATAAAGTACATAATTTTCAAAAAAATTTATGATATACATTAATCAGGATGAGATAATCAATATTCTTTTGACAAACCCGTGAATAATCAACCATTTTCCTAATGGATTTGGTTACATAATTACATAATCCTGGTGCTACACTGCAAATGGGTAAAGCATTATAAATTTATAATGCATGAATTTCAAAATTTTCAACTGGATCATATCAAGAAACTGTATAGGAAACAAAGAAACGCATGAATGTACGAGTAAAACCAGCTATGGTTTCTTTCTTGCAATTATATTGTACATCCAACATGTAGGCAGTTAGTTACTGTACCAAAAGTTCACACTTAAAACTTCCTCCATGAATGAACTCGTCCGCAGGAGTGGCTCAACCATAAGACCATTTTGGTAATGCCCTAAGCCCCAAATGGAAGAAGGCCCCCCTAGAATAGAATATATTATATCTATATTATACTCTTTTCAAATGTTCAATATTTTATAAATACATTTTACTATGTTTGCAGTAGTTTAAAAATACAAAAATTTTCAACCTTCCAAAAATTTTACCCTTCCTTTTCCTTTATATAAATTAAAAGTTTTCGAGAAATTACTAAAATCTATTGTTCAATAATTGAAGTTCAACATTGCCAAGAGAGATAGTGACCATATAAAATATAATATTTCTCATGATATTTCAATATTTTTTAGAATTAAAAGTTTAAAATACGTTTTATAAATATATGAAATTATTCCAATTAATGTAATAATTTTTTTATTAAAATTAATGTATTAAATTATATAAAAATGTTGAATCCTTTTGTATATTTCATATATCATATATAAAATATTAAGTAATAATACACTTTACATTTGCGTTTGACTCCAAAATGTGTTGAGTCAACCCTAGATTAGGCCATATGTAGGGCCTAATATATATATATGTATAATATTTTTTTTTTTTGGTAGACGGTGAATTCGAGCAAGATTTGAAAAGAATATGTTTAAAGCTGGATTGAAGTATTCAATAAAAACGACACTGTTTAGAATTTACAAGTTTTTGAAACTTTTTATTTTATATTTAAAATACTCTGTGCATATGAATCTTCATAGAAATGTGGCCATATTTTGCATGAAAGATATTTAGCATGCCAATAATATGGTTAATATTTCATGATTTTGGCATGATCATAGTGGTATTAATACAAAGAAACTAAATCAATTGAGACTAAAATTATTAAAAAAAAGCAAATTTCAAATTGATAGCTTTACAAAGAAATGTTTAATGAGTACCACCATTAGGATATTGGAGGAAATTAATAACTTTTCATAAATGACCTCATTACCTTGATAATCTGGAACTCAATGGTTTATAAAATTCTTCGAAAAACACATCAATGAACTTATTATCAAGAAACGAGCTCTGTGTTTTCAATAAAAATAAATTTAAACTCAAGGTTGAATAAACACAATAAAGATTTTTTGTATAGGTTCCATTTATAAAGAAACAAGCTTTATGTTTTCAATGAAAATAAATTTAAACTCAAGGTTGAATAAACATAATAAAGATTTTTTGTTTAGGTTCAAGTAGAAAGTTACTCTAAATCTAACAGTATCGTTTAGTTTGGAGTCAAATTTTTTATAATATTATCAGAGGGAGTGTTTTGCAAATATTTAGTATGGTTTTAGTAGTATAAACTATAAAGTTGATACCCAGTCTCCCATGCACTTGGTTAGATAGTTTTATGTCAAAGCGTCATTTAGAACCTAAGACTACTCCAAGTCTAGAAAAGGCTCTCATTACAAAAAATGACCCAATTTTATTTATTTATAATTATTGGGTTAAAAAAAAGGGTTGTGTACTATTTTCTTTACATCCAAGAAGACCTCCAAAATAAATTCTATTGATATTAAATTAGTATCAAAGAGAACCTCCAAAATGAATTGTATAGATTAAGTTATTGAAGAGCCCTATAGCTAAAGATTCCATCTCTCTTGTTGTAATCATTGAATTATCAAAAAAAAAAAAAAAAGTTATTGTATATTTAGATGTCCTGTGATATTTGATATTTGAGTGTTGAGGGAGTTCTAAGGTATACTTGATTGTCTGTAGCGGCGGAGTAACATTTGAACACACACACACACACACACACATATATATACATAAGGATTTACTAACGAGTGCCCTTAGGGCATATATTAGTAATTCATTTTAGGAAATTTTTTTATGGAAAAACGAAAAAGTAATTCACTGTTTTGACAGTTTTTTTAATTTTCTATAAAAACTTTCCCAAAATAGATTGTTAATGTGTGCCCTAACCAAACCCATATATATATATATATATATATATTAAAGTGTTATACATATGAAACGCTTAGGACATCGTACGTATATACCAATTAAATTTAGGAAAAAGTTAACCAATGCCTAAGGCCGAGCATTGGTTTAGAAAAAAAAAAGATTTTTTGACAACTTTTTATATTTCTATGAAAGTGGTATGAAATTTTTTTAAAATAGTTCATTAACAAATTTTTTAAGAGTTAAGAGCATTTGTTTGCACATAACAAGACATATGTCATCTTTTTATTGGTGGTCGGATCTCAAGGCTCCAAACATGTTTGGAGCCAAACCTTTTCCTTTTTTTAATTATATATATCTATAAATAAAATTATTTCTTTTGAAGTATGTAATTATTATGAGAAAGTTTAAAGTTATTTATATTCATTTAAATAAGGCCACAATCTCATTAATGAAAAGTTGTATATACAAATTACTTAAATTATCTGGACATTTATAAAATTATAATGAACACATATCCTAACAATTATTTTAAATAATAAAGAGAAAAAAAAAAGTTTTGGTCTTTACAATTTATAGCTTATAATTTAAATAAAAGTATCTAATTTTACATTATTGTTTATTTTGTTATTTGCCTAATGGCTGATTGTTGATTAAAGACAGATTAGAAATATAAAAAATTTGTCAAGTTGAATAAATATATCTCTTGTAGTACACATATTATGTTTTTTTTTTGGTTACGAAAAACATATATATGATGTTATAAAGTACTTAAAAACCATTTTAAAATTTAAAACTGATTTATAGTATTCTTTTATATTATTATATATATATATATATAATTTATTCATTACATTTTTATTTTGCTGCCGAAGAACAAATTCCTGTCTCCGTCATTAATTATGCCCTTGCTGACGTGAATCGAATAATAATTTTGTTCACTAAAAAAGCAAAAAAAACTAAAGGTGCATCTCATTTTCAGATCAGATAGCCAGTAAACATTTCTCAGTTGATACACTGTCTCAAATCTTGAAGAAAGATCCAATTTAACATTATTATGCTATTTAATTACCTTGAAATTGCATAAAATAACCATGGAATCTCTTGTGATATCAATCAAACAACAGGAACCCTTCAAATTAACAGGCACCACATGTTTTAATGGGAAGAGACAAACAAATTAATTTCATGTGCCTTAGGTCCTTACTTTAAAAACTTAAGGTCTTGGCGGGATTTCTCATGTATTTGTTTTCTTATCCCTTCTCCGTCTTTTTCTCAAGTAAGGCAGCACACAAGATAAGGTTTTCAATCTTCAATCCCACCATTTACCTTCACAATTAATGTAAGAACAACAATTTTCCCTACACAACTTTTTCATAATTTTTTTTAACAGCCAAATTAAGTTTTGGTCACTACTAATAGACGATATAGTGATGTTAATCATAAACCTATGTTAAAGTCAATAACAATTTTTTAAAATTATTATTATAAAAAATTGTTTTGTATGTGATATTACTAATGTAAAGGCTCTTCTTCTTTCTGTGGGTGAAAGCTACCATTTAGTCATTAGGATTTTTCTTTTCGGACAGGAACGTACGTGACTTAAAGTGAAACCCTGGGAAATATGATAAGAAATTAATGTTGCAAAAGAAAAATGTGTAGTGCGTGGGGTCTAGTTCATGCTTTTCAAGTGAACCCTACCTAGTATATATGCTTTGCTATTGACTATTGGACTAAATTAAAGATTCGATGTTCTTCTTCAAGTGTGGTCCACCAATTTACTAGACTTTGCAACACGATCTTCCTTTCGTTTATATCTTGATGGTTGCTACATTTGTTATAAAAGGTTGTAAAAAAAGGTTGTACATTGAAACAGTATGAACTACATATTTCTATACTTTCCTAAAGCATTGAAATATCAATGGGTGCTTCAAGATTTTCCATTAAATTTGGGGTTAGGCTTCAAAAGGGGTCAAGTCCAGCGTTCACAGTAAAGTTGAAGGCTTGGTAAAGAAAAAAAAAATTGGAGATCAAATATATTTTGTAAAGTTACAGGCATGCTTTAGAATATGGAGTTTCTGTGTCAAAAGTGATGGAAAAAGTTGCACTCTTGGCAAAGGTGATGTGTCCAACAATATTAATTTATACTCAATCACTCACTTTTAGCGTAAATGTAACACTTTAAGAATGGTGGAATTTCTCAACGCCCATTGGAAATCACAAAACCAGAATCTCTCTTTTCTCTCTCTCTCCAATTATATGGTGTTCTTATAAGAAAAATTATCTTGTGTGTACTGAGTCTAAGCTGGCACCAACTACATATGAGAATGGGGCATATGCACTTGGGACAAAAATATCTCCCCCTCTCCAATTACATGCAAGGTGTTTTAAAATGAGAAAAATTATCGTGTACTGCGTGCACATAGGCTCTAATTATAATAGGTATGAGTCTCATGCAGTCAGAACTTAGAACACACAATATCTAAGATGAAAGATTAGGTTGATTTAGAGCTAGCTATGTACTTACCAAATCAAGAAGATCCCCTTGTTCAAGCTCAACAAATCTATTAATTGTACAAAACCGCCACTCTTTTAAGATTTGCTTCACTTTTTTACTATAAAGAGCCTTATACCTCAAGTTAAAAATAATTATCATATGGAAGATATCGTTTGATAGAGATCCAAATTATAATTCTCATGCGAGGATTCCATCTCGCAGTTATTATTAATCTAAGGCTCACTACTTTTCTCTTCTTTTTTATTTTTATTTTTTAGGCTCACTACTCTTATTATACAATAAATATAATACAAGATGATATACAACAAGGAGAGAGACCGATAAAGAATTGAAATTTGAGACGAAAAAGCATCTTTGATTGCTTCCTTGCTTAATTAAGACAAAAACACACATGCAACAATCCCTTAATTTAAAAATAAATGTTGTACAATTTCGCCAAATTAAAATACCAATCAACAAAAGGATAAGATTCTCGGAAGAGAGAGAGAGAAGGAAGGTCGACATCCTCTCATGTCGATCTTGTCAGTCCAGCCATCAATCTAGCAACCTGCAATCCAGCAATTACGACATCCAGTGAGCCAAATTTTCCTAATTTTCCCATATCCAAAGAAATAATACATATGCATGCTATTAGCAAATAACATTTGAATGGTTGGATATTTCAAGAAAACGACTAAATTGGCTAAACTATAGCTTCACTATTTATAAATGCACTATATTCAACCTTAAAAAAAGGGTCATTGTCTTTTCTTTTCTAGTTCAGATTATGAGTTAGTGAGTGCGCAAATTGCCTCACATTTTTAGCTCTCATATATTATAAAAATCATAAGCGTACCAATGTTAGGTCAAGCTAGCTAATACACCTTTTTCGGATTACAAGCACAAGTAATTAATTAAGTTAATTAACATCATTTTCAAATGCTATATCTTCAAATATTAACATGAATAAATGATTCCGTACAATGTAAAAGAAGAATTTTCCTTGATATGAAGCAGAAATAAAGTTTTTGCAATGAATTTACTCCTAAGTCCTAATAGTGATAAAGCTCATGAACATGCAGAAAAAGCTTATGGGCTCATGAACATGCAGAAAAAGCTTAAGGGTTACCTACGGTTTCGAGATAGATAAAGTGCAGTACTTAACTTGTTTCTACAGAGAACAGGTGTAACCAGGAGGAGGTGTCTTCCCACAAGTTACAAGGAGCTGAAGTGCTAGTGGGACATAGATGTTAAGGTTGAGAAGCTTGAGCTTGAGAGTGGTGCACAAGCAAACTGCAGCTTCTAGCTCAACAAGTCCTGCCAGAACTGGACAACACTGATTAACCACTGGATCTCCAAGCCCAATGTGAATCAACCCACCTAGAAGATCCACACAAGCACCTAGTTTCAATGTGTCAATGGGGCATGTTTGGGCCGTTCCTGGTGGCGGTGGGCATGGCGTGCCACTTGGTGGCTTGGTCACTGGAGGAACTGTAATTGGAGGGACTGTAACTGGAGGTAGAGTCACAGGTGGTTTCACAATGGGAGGGAGTACTACTGGGGGCAGAGTCACTGGTGGTTTTACTATTGGGGGTAGAGTCACTGGTGGTTTTACTATTGGGGGAAGAGTCACTGGTGGTTTAATGGGAGGGACTGTCACTGGGGGCAATGTGATTGGGGGCTTGACAATGGGTGGAGTGATGGGGTGTTTGGGATTCTTTACCTTTGGTGGCCTTGTTATTTTGGGTGGCCTTGGATTCTTGGGTGTGTTGTGCTTTGGGGGCTTGCCACCACCACAGTATCCACAGCCAAGAATGGGGGTGACTGAGGAGATGAAGAGCATGCAAATGAGCAAGAGAGCAGAGATCTTAGAGGATTCCATTTTCATGGGGTTATAAGTCTCTCTCTGGAACAAAGAGAGAGAAATATAGAGTGGTGATTTTTTTTTTGAAGAGGAAATAGGGTGCTATATAGGGATAGTGAGGATTGCAAGAAAACAAGAACCCTAGAAGCATATCACGTGAACATAAGGGGACTTGCTAACCTCAAAAGGCAGCTGTCAAACTTTGCTAGTTGGCAACTACCATACAAATGCATGAATCCATATGACTATATGTTCATGTGCTATTATTCTTTTTTCCATCATTAACATTTAACATCATCTTTCGTTTTCATTTGATTGAGGAAGACACGCTCATTAAAAAAAAAATTTGAGGTAGAGACTTCATTAGCGCTAACATGCATGGTTTTTGGTGGAGGAAACTCGATCTATGCTTTAGAATCTAAATTTAATTAAAATTTATATATATATATATATATATATATATTAAATAATAACATGTAAAATTGTGAGGTTTCAAAAACTTATGTGGCAAAATATTATGAAATCAACTAAAAGACAATTGTTTTCGGTTATATATATATATATATATATATTATAGATAAATTGATGATAATAACAAGTAGGTGTTCACAGTGCAGCTCGATGTAGTTTTGGGCCATATTTAACACCACACTGCATAGTGAGATTTGCCCAAAACCTTCACTGTATCTCACCTTAATAGATTGCTCATCGTGTGGTGCAGCAAGATTTGATCTGTTTTCATATATATATATATATATATATTATATATTTTTTTTTTGTGGGGAATCCATATTTTTTGGAAATTAAAATCTTAGAAATTTTAATTATGCAAAATAACATATATTAATAAAAGTATATATATATATATATATATTATATTTTGTGGGGAATCCATATTTTTTGGAAATTAAAATCTTAGAAATTTTAATTATGCAAAATAACATATATTAATAAAAGTTTGCCGAGCCTGAATCTAACTCCATCATTTACTCTTAGGATTATACTTCAACAGTCTAACTGTCATGCATATAGCCTCATATTTCATCGGCATTGCTGGTCCTTTATAAGGAGGATTGGATTCAAATTATCTCTTTTAAGTGTCGTTTGGCAATGATTATTTTTGTCAACTAATTTGACTATTTAGTTTATTTTTGCTATTATTTATGAGTTCTATTGCACTTTTTAGTGTTATTCATGGGTCTTATTGTACTATTTCAACTAACTTTTACTTTTATCTATAGTACTTTTAGTAAAAAGTTTTCAATTTCGGCAAAATAAGTGGATTCCAAATGAACACTTATTATTGTAATTATCAAATCATCAAAAAATATATATATATTTATATATTATTTTGTTGATATTCTCAACTGATAAATGCTACGTGCAAATGAAATTGATCTATGGTTTAATTATTGATAGTTAAAATAATAAGAAAAGAATAAAATTGTTTAATGGATGTTTGATTTGATTTAGATTATTTTAGTACAACACATGCATCTTTCGTTCCCTAGTCATAATATATATAATCAATTTTGCACTATTTTAGTCTTGCCCCACGTGATACATTCTCATATCTCAATCAATCTTGACGGAATATTTTCTCCCTAAAATAAACATGAAAAAAGGATTGGTAAAGACAAAAATACCCTAAGATTTACAATTGTAGTAACCCTTTTTTGTGGCTTGTAGTAAAATGCGTCAAATCTACTAAAATATTCGAAAATTTATTTCACATAATATATATATATATATATATATATATATTTATATTTACCGTCTACTTTATTTAAAATGTCAGTAAAAATCTTTTAAATTTGAGTTTAAATTAAAGACAATAACTTTGAAACTTAAACTGTTTGGTATATATGGATTGGGATCTAGTTGCTAAATGCAATTGCACCGTGCAGTTCACCTAAGTCCCTCATATTTTATTTTATTTTATTTACTTTTTTACTTTTCCTCATTTTTTATATTTAATGGTTGAAATTTAAAGTTGCTTTTTGCAACTTTAAATCTTGATTATCCATACCAATTGCATAAGGTGCAATACCCTAAGTATTGCACCTGATCTCAATCAGGTATATATATGTTTTCACAACTTGTTTCTATCACTTAATTAAAACAAAATGGGGCGGGACCTACTTTGAAAACTCATTTGGCTCATCATTTCTAAAGACTCAAAAAATCACCTCACAATTTCATTGTGGAGACAAATTTTGGTACTAGCTAACTAACTAGGGGAAGAATTGGAGAAGGACTGGTGGGGTTTGAAGCCAAGTGCCTAAGCATCATAAGAGGTGTTATTAAAGAGGTGTTATTAAGGTATCCCTCGATTCCTCCAACAATTTTTATTTTTTTGATAAATTCAATAGTTACAAAGAGAGAAGATGAATTTGAATTATGAACATTTCTATTAAAAATACTAGTTTGTAACCTCATGCATATATTTATGCATGGATATATATATATATATATATATATATATTCTTCTCCAACGTGTCAGTCCCACTTCCTCAGAACAGATAGTTTGTTTTCACTCAGGAATTTGGACTCCCACTCAGCTTAACTATAGTACTATTAAAAAAGAAATTTTATCTATAGTACTATGCATTTCAAAATTTCAAAGTGATCTTTTGAATCAAAAGTTTTTACTAAGGATTGATTCTTGGACCCCAGCACATACCTCTGTTGTCCAAGAAATCAAAAAAATATGTCAAGACACTCCCTTGTCTAGGAATCCCCTCACAAAATTCCTTCTACCTTTATCTTCCAATTTCTGGATCTAACCTTAGATCTGAAACAGGGTGTTCTCAAAGAGACTGGTGCCTTCTGTGAATACTGTGGAAGGCTGTGGAGTATGGTCTAGTGGTGAATACTGAAATCCTGCCAGTATTTCAACCTGAGCCAAACAGTAATTCCCGTCAAGCCAAGAGAGCGTTAGGGTATGAGCGGAAAGGTTGTTGTAACACCAGAATAGGAATAAGCGGAAGTAAGTAGTAACAGTAGGGATAAAGGCCCAAGATCATATATTGGGCCTTGGGCTTTGTCCGAGGATATTGATAGGTCCGAGGATAAACAAACAACTATTAGGAGTTCTCAATTAAAGTCTCATAAGTAGGGGACGAGTAGAGGATGATTCGAGGAGGAACTCCTCCTCGGATATAATAAATGCAGCTTAGATATGTATTCCGACAATTAAAGTGACCCTTCAAGAAGCTCTCATAATAGGAACGTGCCTTACGAACATACTAGAAAGAAGGAAACCCAAAAATATCTTAGGGAAAGCTGCTACCATCGCATTAAATGCACTGCAGCTACTTTTCTGGCCGCATTTATGTGGAGAAGACCTTCGAACAATGCTGCCTTGACCACCACAACTCACAGAAAGCCAGAGAGAGTGTCTAATGGGACGGGTATTCAAGTAAGGGCTCAGATGATCAACAAGTGTAAGACCAAGATGACCCAAAGGAAGCTATATAATGTGAAAGACCCTCCATGAAAGAGGGGGCAAAAAAATAGAGAAAAACATTGTAGAAATCTAAATTATCTTTGTATCCATCTGTGATTAATTTATACAAAGGGGACCTCCTCGGACTGAAAGTATATTAAAATAAAAATCTCTTATTTGTGTTAGACTGTCATTCAAATCAAAACTAACCGTTGTTCAGTTTATTAGGGCCTAATTCTTCAACCCACTCTCTACAAATTTATTGTATTTTGCTTATTGGGCCAACATCCCATACGTTTTGGCCTTGGACTGTAAATCGAGACCCTACAATTGGTGCCGTCTGTGGGGAGAGCTTATGTGATAGTGAAAAAAATGGTCAACTATGGTAGGTTCAGGTCCACACCAGGCAGAATCCATAGCATCTCAACGTGAAAATCCTTTCGCCAACTTTGAGCGTAGGAGAGATCAAGAGGGCAGTGTGCACACTATGCATACCAGCAAAAGTCACTCTCGAGTTGGGAGTCATGTCTCTCAAGAGCAACATAATAAAGCCATGCAAAAGGAAATCGATCATCTGAAGAAGAAATTACTCCATGCACAACGAAAACGAACTCCCACCCCATTTGATTCCTCTTCCGACGATGAGAAGGATAGCGATTATAGACGTAGATCAATGACTCCTTCTAGTGAATTCTTCTCATATGAAGAGGAGCACCACCGTGAACGCAGATGTAAGAGCCCAACTCATAGAGGGCTGGGAAATGATGTGATGAGCAAAGTTTTGAACCAGATTTCCAAGTCGCCCTTCACACATAGGATTGAAAGGGCAACTCTTTCTCGGCATTTCCATCAACCAACATTCACCATCTACAATGGGCGAACGGACTCGATGGAGCATGTGAGTCATTTTAGTCAGAGAATGGCTGTCTATTCTAAGGACAAATCCTTGATGTGCAAGGTGTTCCCATCCAGTTTGGGACTTGTGGCGATGAGATGGTTCGACAGCCTGAAGACAGATTCTATAGATTCCTTCAATGAGCTCACTCAGGCATTTTTCTCTCATTTTATCACATGTACCAGGGTCCCTCGGCTCTTAGACTCCCTACTGTCTTTGTCCATGCAAGAAGGGGAGACCCTGAAAACATACTCGGACAAGTACTGGGAGATGTACAATGAGATAGATGGTAACTTTGATGACGTTGCTATTAGTACTTTCAAAAGCGGCCTCCTAACTAAGCATGGTTTAAGGAAGTCCCTAACGGGAAAACCTGTCACCAACCTGCACCAACTCATGGACCGGATTGACAAGTATAAAAGGGTGGAAGAAGACCAACAACTAGGTAAAGGAAAGGCTAAGGTTATCCTTCAGGAGAAGAGGGATTTCAGGTTAGACCGATTCAATAACAACTGACCTCGGAGAGATTTTGCTGGATAATCAGGATCTACCAACACCCAGACCGTTAATGCAGTATTTCGAGAACCGGTGCATCGGGTTCTAGAGAAAATTAAGAACGAGCCATTCTTCAAATGGCCGAACAAGATGGTTGGAAATCCCATGAGACGCAACCAAAGCTTTTATTGCCAATATCTTCAGGACTAGGGGCACACTATAGAAGACTGCAGGAATTTGTGGGACCATCTAGACCAGTTGGTCCGAGAAGGGAAGTTGAAGTAGCTGCTGCGCCTTTCCAGTGGCCAAGTGGGGCAGACAGGTTCGGATCCCCAGAGAGATGCCTCTTCAAGACCTCCTCTGGGAATAATCAATGTCATCTTCGCTGCCCTTGGTAGGACCGGTTCTTGTCCTTCCAGAGTGATATATGTGGCTCGGCTATCCACCGAAGACAGAAATTCAATGCCAAAAAGAGTCAGAATAGAGGTCCCACTGGTTCTGGGCTTCTCGGTCGACGATAAGATCAGAACTATCCAACCCTATGACAATGCTTTAGTGGTCACACTCAAAATAGGGGGGTATAATGTGAAGAGAGTGTTGGTAGACCAGGGAAGTGCTGTCGAGATAATGTACCCCGACCTTTATAAGAGGCTAAATTTGAAACCCGAGAACCTAACGGCATACGATTCCCCTCTAGTAAGTTTTGAAGGGAAGACTGTTACTTTAAGAGGTCAGATTAGACTGCCCATACAGATCGGTTCGGACGTGGTAGAAGTGGACTTTATTGTGGTGGACGCTTATTCACTGTACACGGCTATTGTGGCTAGACCTTGGCTTTATGCCTTAGAAGTTGTCTCTTCTACCCTGCACCAGAAGGTGAAGTATCCGTCTGATGGCCAGGTTAAAGAGATTGTGGGGAATCAGTCCATGGCTAGGCAGTGTATGGTGGCTACCATCTTACATAGGCCCAATGCTGAGTCCTCGGCCTTTGCTGAGAGGGACTTATAGCAATCAAAAACTCTGGTATTGCCCAATAATGGATCAACCGAGGAAGTAAAGTGCGAAGATTTAGAAAAGGTTATTGTTGGCGATGATCCGGAGAAGTTCTTCCAGGTCGGCTTCGAGCTACCTCCCCAAGAGAAAGAAGAACTAATTGAGTTCCTTAGAAAAAATGTGGATGTATTCGTGTGGAATGCTTATGAAGCTTCGAGGGTGGACCCAAACTTCATTTGCCACCATTTGAATGTCAATCCATCTATTACCCCCAAAAAACAACCTCCTCGGCGCTCATCTAGAGATCATTTCGATGCTGTTAAAGATGAGGTGACAAAATTTAAGCAGGCAGGGGCTATCAAGGAAGTTTTCTACCCTGAATGGCTGGCCAATACTGTGGTAGTGAAGAAAAAGAATGGGAAATGGTGAGTATGTGTGGATTTCATGGATTTAAACAAGGCTTGCCCAAAAGATCCCTTCCCTATGCCTCGAATAGACCAGCTGATAGATGCCATTGTTGGCCATCCTCGGATGAGTTTCTTAGATGTCTTTCAAGGATACCATCAAATACTACTGGCCCTGGATGATCAGGAGAAGACAGTCTCTGTCACTCCCACTGGAAACTACCATTACAGAGTAATGCCATTTGGCTTAAAAAATGCGGGATCTACCTATCAAAGAATGATGACTAAGATGTTTGAGCCGCAGTTGGACAAGAGTATTGAGGTCTATATAGACGATATGTTGGTGAAGAGTAAAGTGGTGTCTGAGCATGTGGGAGACATTGGAAACATTTTTGAAATTCTGAGGAAACACAAGCTACGCCTTAACGCTTCCAAGTGCTCTTTTGGTGTGGGATTAGGCAAGTTTCTAGGCTATAAGGCTTTACTGGAGGGAATGTCTATGGTTCAAAGAATGGGAGGAAAGACAGTAAAAATGTTCTTGGACTCAAGGCTAGTCGTTGGCCAGGTAAAGGGCGAACTAGAAGCAAGAGATGAGAGAATGCAAGGGTATTTAAGCCAGGTTAGGCATTTGCAATCAGGATTGAATCCTTCAGCCTATTGCATGTCCCCAGGAGTGGAAACACACACGCCGATTCCCTAGCCACGCTTGCAACCTCCTCGATGCAAAGTTTACCTCGGGTTATCCTTATAGAAGACTTGTGCAAACCCACAGAGGTAAGGGGAGAAGTGGTTTATGTTCACCAAGTCAGGCCTAATTGGATGGATCCTATAGTACTATACCTGAGAGAGGACATCTTGCCGGAAGACAAATTAGAAGCTGATAAGATAGGAGAAAGGTGCCTCGTTTCTGGTTGTCCGAGGACTAAAAATTGTACAAACGCTCTTTTTCTAGGCCATATCTACTCTGCATTCACCCTGAAGTATCAGAGCTACTCCTTGAGGAGCTGCATGAAAGGATTTGTGGAAGCCACAAAGGAGGCAGGTCTTTGTCTCACAGAGCCATCACTTAGGGCTACTGGTGGCCAAATATGCAGAAAGAAGCACAAGAGTATGTGAAAAAGTGTAATCAATGCTAGAGATTTGCACCAAACATACACCAGCCAGGAGGAGTTCTTAACCCCCTATCCAGCCCCTAGCCATTTGCTCAATTGGGCTTGGATATAGTTGGTCTTTTCCCTAAAGCAGTAGGGAACAAGAGGTATCTGCTAGTTGGCATTGACTATTTCACCAAATGGGTTGAAACTGAACCTTTAGCAAACATCAGAGATGTAGATGCTAAGAAGTTTGTCTAGAAAACATTGTTACCCGGTTCAGGGTCCCTCATTCCCTAATCTCGGACAATGGTCTTCAGTTTGATAGTAAGTCCTTCAGGAGATACTGCTGTGAATTGGGAATTATAAACAGATATTCTACCGTAGCCTATCCTTAAGGTAATGAACAAGCCGAGGCTGTTAATAAGGTCATAGTGAATGGACTCAAGAAGAGGTTGGATGATGCAAATGGAAGATGGGTGGAAGAACTGCCCCATGTCCTGTGGACGCATTAAACCACAGCTCGTAGATCAATAGGGGAGACCCCCTTTTCGATGACTTATGGAGTTGAGACTGTTATTCCTTTAGAAACGGGTTTTCCAACGCTAAAGACCAGCTCATTCAGTCTGAGTAGTAACAATGAGTTGTTAGAAAGGAGCTTAAATCTCATTGAATAAAGAATAGAAAGTGCAATGGTCTAATTGGCATACTACCAACACAAACTCAAGCAAGATTATGATGCTAAGGTAAAGCTAAGGCCACTAGTGCCTGGTGACTTGGTATTGAGGAAAGTTCTGGGCACTGCAAAAAACCCAGCATGGGGAAAGTTAGGACCCAATTGGGAAGGACCATATTGCATCACCTTTGTGGCTGGTATAGGGGCATATTTCCTAGAAGACTTAGATGAGCATGTAATACCATACCCTTGGAATGTAAACAACCTGAAAATGTATTATTATTAATGAAAATTTCCTTAATCAATAAGTTCTTTTGTTGTTTAAAGGCATTGTGCTTCCTGTTACTCAATCTATTCAAATATTAAACAGAACCTAAGTCTTGTATGGCTCTTCGGACCACAAGCGTAGGGGAAATTAATATCTTATGGCATCTTTATAAGTGTTAAACAGATTCCAAGTTATGTCAGGTTTCTCGGACCACATACTTAGGTAAAATTAACACTCAATGACATCTATTCAAGTATTAAACAGAACCTAAGTTTTGTATGGCTCCTCGAACCACAAGCTTAGGGGAAATTAATATTTTCGAGCATTTATTCAAGTATTAAACAGAACCTAAGTCCTGCATGGTTCCCCGGACCACAAGCTTAGGGGAAATTAATTACTTTTGACATCTGTTCAGGTATTAAACAGAACCTAAGTCTTGCATGCTTCCTCGGACCACAAGTTGAGGGGAAATTAATACTCAGTGGTATTTTTATAAGTGTTAAACAGATCCTAAGTTATGCATGGTCTCTCGGATCACATACTTTGGTGAAATTAACACTCAAGGGCATCTTTATAAATATTAAACAGAACTTAAGTTACAAGGCATGTTACTTATTTCCTTTAGATTCAACATTCATTGTATAAGGGTTGATTCATAATACAAGTGGATAATAACTCTCTCTTGCTGATACTTAGTTAGATTTCTTGAAATATCAGTAATGAATTACTGTTAGAACACATTGGAAATGGAGCAACAATAGTTCAAACTTGTTTGCAATACTAATCAATATGAAAAGCATAAAAAGTAAAGATCCAGGGAATAGAAGGAAAAGTTCATTCATTAATTCAAAAGAAGATATATTACAAGCAGTGACCTAAGCCACAGGAAAAGAAAATAAAAGAAGGTACATAAAAGAAAATCCTACAACTACTTCTTTGTTGGCTGAGGATCCTCTTTAGTATCAGCGATCTTGGACTTAGCATCCCCAACCTTAGGCTTCTCAGCTACCTTAGCCTGGGAGATTACATCCTTGATTGTGAGGGTGTCCTCAGACTGAGTATCTTTGATTGGAGGCAGACCCTCCTTGCCCCTACCTACCCCTATGGAAGCCCCAGCATCAAGAGTAAGATCTTGAATACTGGAAACCTACTCAGGAGGGGGCAGGGGCAGGGTAGTGGAGGGGAGGTCAGCTGGAACTTCTCTAATGTATTCAGGGAAAAACACGCTCTCAGCCTTCCTCAGCTCGGAGTCCGCAGAGACCCCTGCACTGTTAAGAGCCTCCATCCAAGTCATAGTGCAGTAGTCCCTGCACACTTCGGCTACTTCCTCAGCCAGCCTCTGCTTCGTCTCAAGCACCCCCCGCTTATAGGCTGCTTCCTCCGCGGCTTTAGCAGCTTCCCTGACTGTCTGGGCTTCAACTTTAACTTTTTGCAGTTCAGCCTTCAGACTTAGAACCATCGCTTTCTCGATGGCCAGTTTCAGCTCAGTTGTATAAAGTAGCTTGCGCTGGTCCTTAGCCTGGGCCTTAGCAGTTTTAAGCCCCGCCAAGGCGCTTAGATGATCATGCTCTGAGGTTTTCAGCTTCTCGGCCAATTGTATCTTCTCCTCCTTTACGACCTTGAGTGTTTTCTCAACCTTGTGCCGAGAGTGAGTGGGACTCAGCTTCAAATTTATTATGGGCATTTCGAACCCACTCCTCGGCAACGTAGATTTGTTAAGTGACCTGCATAAAAGTATCAAAGGGGCTACATATAAAAAAAAATATATGAATGAAAAAGGGAATGAATTAAGGTATTGCTAGAAGCTTACTTACCATAACAAGGTCTCTCTTTAGAGACATAAATAGGTTAGGTTGCCTTGTCCGCCTGAGGGCTTCCATGTCCCTAGAAAGGAGGAGAGGCTGCTCCACATCTTGGGCTAAATGGGTAGCGTGCCCTCTACTGGATTCCCTTATGGTAGAATCATAAGGGATGGGGGCTCTGTCCTTCTCTATCACGGGAGCCCATGTGCGTTGCTATTGGTGTACCTCAGTGTCATCCCTACTGTCTACAGATTTAGCCCTCTTATCTTTAGGGTCTTTGGTTTTTTGCTGTTTGGTGCCCCTCTGAGGGAGCACCTCCCCCTCTTCCAGCTCCTGTATTGGTCTCTTTTTCTTTAGATCAGGATTAATACGCTGTCCGAGATCAGCAGGAGGAGGAGGAGGAGGAAGAGGAAGATTGGCAGAAACCTGGGCTTTGGGGATTTCTGTCAGAGTTGCCCCTTTGTTCCTATTGGCGATCAAACCCCTCAAGCTTGGCCTTTTCTTTTGATCCATATTCTCTCCTTCTTCGGAGCTTGTATCAACTAAAGCAACCGCCTGTTCTGGCTGATGAGCCATGGAAAGCCTGTCGGACTCAGTCTCAGAATCCGAAAGCTTCACAAGCTTCTCTGGGGTTCTCTTTTCCTCTGCAAAGTGAAATCTGTCAATCTCCTCTTCAAGTGATAAACGTGAGGAGGAGGCTATCTCTTCTGCTACTGCTACTGCTGCTTCGTATGGAACTTGCCGAAGTGGTATTGCTAATGGTGGAGGGTTCCGTTGAATAGGCAATACCATAGGTGGGAGATCCCGCCTCGCTAGGAACCCCAGTTTGAGACGTCTATTCGAGCGAGCCTAGGGTTACCTGCTCTTAGTGCTTGGCCTGCGTCCTGGTATATGTGCAACAAGGGCTCGTAACTTAAAATGAGATGAGCAGCCCGCAACTGATTATTTTCGCTCACGAATATTTCTGACCTCAGCAAAAAGTTGAGCCTAGGAACGTTGACCAGACTAAGCTTCAGAGAGACGTTATCTTTATCTGCAAAAACATTCGAGAAGGGAATTATGGTTAAATCGGTAATAAACACTATCCGAGAAGACAAATTACTAAAAGTAAGTAAAGGGAGAGCTCAGAAAACTAAGGTCCCGACCGAGGGACCTGATCCTAGGGTACCTCACCTGGTGTTCCTACCCTAACTGGGTAGTGAAGACCATCGTGCCATTCCTCAGAGACGACCAGATAATTGTCCTTCAAGCTTTTGTTGGACTTAGGAAGGTAATATATCAATCTTACCTCGTCGGACCGAGATTTGAGGTAATATCCCCCGGTAAGGGAATGACACTCGTACAAATGAGTGACGTCGTGCCATGTAAGACCGAGGTTCATCTGGTTGTTTAGAGCGTCTACACACCCTAGGACTCTAAACATATTGGCGGCGCATTGATGGGGGCATAACTTATGGTTGAGCAGATAATCTCTAGTTATCCTACCTATGGGAAGCGTTATTCCTCTCTTTATAAAGGCGATCATTGGAATGACAACTTCGCCCACCTCTCTATCTGTGAGTACATGGTTTGGGGAACAGTATTGTAGGCCTACTCCTTGGGGGATATGGTACTTGGTCCTAAAGCTCTCCATACTAGCCGGAGAGTCTACTAAATACTTGAATCTACCCATTTAAATGAACGGAGATGATGCAGGAAGAAGTTTCTAAAAAAGAAAGAAAGCCGAGGAGGAAGGCCGAGAATAAAAAGGAGAAAAAAAAAAAAAAAGGACTTATGAGAATGAGTATGTTTATCTTTGAAGCTTTTAAAAGATTTTCAAAGAAATCTTGAGGGAAAGGTTTGGGAAGCTTTGTAACTTAGGAAGTTTTGTGAGTTGGAGCGCTTGAAATCACTAGAGAGCTTGAAGATTGGTAAAGTAAAAGGAAAACAAGTTCCCTCGAGGCTTTATATAGGAAATGGAAATAAGTGGGAGTTATCCCGCTCAAATTTCCAAGAAAAGGCTCAACCGTTGGATCTGAGCTTTGCCATTGGATCTGGGGAACAACACGCCACCTGAAGCAATTAATGATGCTTTGTGGGCTGCGAAACGTCAGAGATAATCATGAGGCACATAAAACAGTACTCCTACATGTACGAACAACAGAGTCAAATGGTGTTAACTCTTAAAAAATCAAAACCCCACTTCCCAGTTAAAGTCTCATAAGTAGGGGACGAGTGGAGGATGATTCAAGGAGAAACTCCTTCTCAGATATGATAAATGCAGCTCAAATATGTATTCCGACAATTAAAGTGACCCTCCAAGAAGTTCCCATAATAGGAACGTGCCTTACGAACATACTAGAAAGAGGGAAACCCAAAAATATCTAAGGGAAAGTTGCTACCATCGCATTAAATGTACTGCAGCTACTTTTCTGGCCGAATTTATGTGGAGAAGACCTCCGAACAGTGCTGCCTTGGCCACCACAACTCACAGAAAGCCAGAGAAGGTGTCTGATGGGATGGGTACTCAAGTAGGGGCTTAGATGATCAACAAGTGTAAGATCAAGATGACCTAAAGAGAGTTATATAATGTGAGAGACCCTCCATGAGAGAGGGGGCAGAAAAATAGAGAAAAAAATTGTAGCAATCTAAATTATCTTTGTATCCATCTGTAATTAATTTATACAAAGGGGACCTCCTCAGACTAAAAGTATATTAAAATAAAAATCTCTTATTTGTGTTTGACTGTCATTCAAATCAAAACTAGCCGTTGTTCAGTTCATTAGGGCCTAGTTCTTCGACTCACTTTCTACAAATTTATTGTATTGAGCTCATTGGGCCAACATCCCATACGTTTTGGGCTTGGACAGTAAATCGAGACCCTACATATATATATATATATATATATTTTTTTTTTGGATATTGCATGGATATATTTAAAAGATATATATTAAGATGTATAATATAATTCCTATATATATAATTTAAATACTATTGATATATAGTTATTATTATATTTTGTTAACTCTTTAGAAAATCAAGTAAGAATATTATTAGGTAGAAAATGTAAATTTTCCATATTAAATTTTTTTTAATGAATTCTTAATTTTCGATATTATGAAGTACTTTTTTTATTTTATGTATTCTTAATTTTCGATATTATGAAGTACTTTTTATTTATTTATTTATTTTTTTTTATAGTTCATTAATTCTATACTTTTTGGTTTTTGTACTCAATAACTCACTTAAATAAATATTTATGATGTGATCTCATAATTAGCTCCAAAATTAAGAAATAAAAATCTTTAAAAATAAATAATTTAGAATATATAATACAAAATTAGACTTTAATTGTAAAATCTAATTGAATTTTCTCTAAATTTTACCTATTAATATATATATATATATATATATATATATAAATAAATTAGATGGTGTCAGTTGAGCTGTAATACAGAAAAACTCTTGGCATCCCTCCAACAATTTTAGTTGGAATGGTTGACGAAGGTCAAAATTTACCTTAATTGCTTCATTTATTAGAGTTGAAGCAAAAATAGGCATGGAAAAAGATGTACCTTGAGGTTCCATGCTTGATCATTTCTAAAAGAGATATAGGTCCCACATGAAAGGGGACTGAACGTTTGGACTGACAAAATCCGCTTTATAAACACGTTGATGGAGGTGGGGTTACAGGAACTACTTTGCGTTAATTATTATGTGCAAATAACAAAGAAACTTCATGGAAATTACAGAAGCTAGTAGCTAGTACATGCAAATCCTTGAAATCTTTCACTTTATTTTCACTCCATTTCATTTTTTTGTTCTGACAATTGTTGCTAGAAAACAATTCTCTCTCTTATGATTTAGTCCAAACATTACATCTTGATCAAATTTGTTTGGACATGGTAAGATCTGAAAAAAGTTAAAATAGTCTTGGACGAAAAACAGTGAGCTAACAAAAAGCAAAATACCATCTGCTATGCTAACAAAAAAGAGAGTATTATATATGCAAACATACAGAGAGTGGAGAGTGGAGAGTGGTGAAGCTGCTGTGTTTGGGGAGCAGTACAGCTATGCAAGCATGTGCAATGGTGGGGTTAGAAGAAGAAGGAAAAGAAAAGAAAGAAAGAAAGAAAAGGATTATACAGTTAGAAAGTGTGTACTGAAGCAAGGTGGGGGAGATCAGAGGGGCATACATGGACATGGTGATGGGTCTGGAAGTTGGTCTATATGTCCGTCCGTGAGTTAATCTGTGAAAGGATATCCTTGAGAGGTTGGAAGTTTTGTAATGTTGTGTATCCGTGATACTGCTTTGCTCACTCTGATGTGATCGGTCGCCCTCTTTTGCTCTTGCCAATCTCTCTCTCTCTCTCTCTCTCTCTCTCTCTCTCTTCAATGATCATCTTATTTCTTCAACAATGAAATGCTATAAATTACAAGTATTTATAAAAATTGCTTGCAAAGCTTATTGGCCAAAATATCCCACAATATAACAACTTAACCAACTTGACTACACTTCTTCTCAAAAAAAAATAAAAAATAAAAAATAAAAACTTGGCTACACTAGTTGCAATCTTACTACTACCAAGCTAACTAATCTTGTAACTGTGTGATTAGAAGAATTACACCTGCACCCCTATATATAGTACATGTTTGGGTTCATTATATATATTACCCTCCCATTTAGAACACCTTGCTCACATGGTAAACGTTATTGATGGGGAGAGCTTTGGATCATCTTGCATGCAATTGCAGCAGGTTGTAAAGTCCACTTGGAAAAATGTTGTCCCAAATGAGATGAGTGGATTGGCTTGCTGAACGTGGGGGACCTATCAGGGGATATCATCGAATCTAAACTACGAACACATCCATTGACAAATCCCACCAAAGAAACTTTGTATCCTTCTGTTATTTTTGAGGGAGAGTAACAAAAAAACCCCTACAGTTGAGTTTCATTTTAGGGTAGAGGAAGAAACTTTTCAATTGACATCTTTATCATGAGTGACCTATTACTTGGATCAATATCTTAGTGACATCTTGTTCATTTTATTATTACAATCTGTTTTTAGCAAGTTTGAGAATGTCTCTCTCAATGTTTTTCTACTTTTTGGGTTGAGTTTTAAACTATCTAGCCAAATTCTTTTTACTATGAGTAATGCTAGAGATATAGATTTTTTTTACAAACTGCTGATGTGGTGAGTGGTTATTGGTAAAAGAAAAAGTGATGTTAATGGTAGGCCTAGATGAAAAAACTGGCCATATCAACAATTTATAACTGTATCATTACTCGTTTCACTAATATACCATGTTTGCACCATTAGGATATTCCTTTATCCTTTTTGTTAAATTGGTTATCCCTTTATGATCATAATTGATTATTAGTATATATGATCATCGTGCCCCTCGTTGCGTGATAGTCACTTCACAAGTTAGTATACTTGTAAGATATAGGATCCGGACAGGGTGAATAGAATTCTATCTTAGATAAAAAGAAGTTACCAGCGTATATACTTCAACACACGTACGACGAAAAATGTGAATTTATCACGAGACAGACTTCCTGGTCAAGACTCATGAAAACATTAATCCAACGCATACGTGTACATTACTCCATGTTTGATCCACATCGATTCACAAATTCCTCTGTGCATACGCACGAAGACACGAGTCTTATTAATTGGTTTTTTTTTGTCGCGTGTGGTGTCTCTATACTGTAACATTTAAATTTAATGGACGCTGGGTCTTCATGGCTCAGAATCAGATTTCCTCCATGAAATTCATGGCCCTGAATGCAAGTCTCTGATAAAAATGAAATCTGAGCCAGTGATGATAGTGTTGGGTTGGGTTGGCTGTGATCATGTACGTGGATATTGTACATCCACAGAATGCTTGACTAATTGTTTTTAGTTTATTTGTATAGGGAGCCAAAGAAAAATGTGATGCTATCAATAATGGCACACGGGAAGCACGGGGAGCGATCATATTCTTTTGTTTTGTTCTTTTAGTTCGATAATTAAAATAGAGAAGTGAGATTTAAATTATAAATGTTTTCATTAGAAATATTAAAAGGTATTCGTTTAACTACAAACTTACAAGGCTTTTGGTCATTTATTTGTTATACTACATTTTTTGAAGAGATATCAATTCCAATTTTCATGAGCGTATACTGTGTAAATTAATGTAGCTAGCAAGGCAATGCAACCAATGCTATATAGATTGATCCCAATGCTTTGGACCTGGTCAGAGTAGCCCTATGTTAAGTTTAAAAAATTATACAAATCTTCTTTGTGATTTAGAAAAATATCAAAATCTCCTTATATTTTTGAAAAAGACAGTTGCTTGGAGTTATTATTTTTAATTTTTAATTTTGCTTATCATACAATTTATTTGGTTAGTAAGCATTATTTTAAAATTATTTTGGATGAGAATCAAACTTGGAAAATATTTATTTTGACTTAATTTATAATGAACAAAATGATCATAGGAGTTTTTTATTTTATTTTATTTATATATAAATCTCAAGGTCTGAAGTGTTGTTTATAAAAATTGGAGGTGACTTATGATATTTTTACAAACCTGGAGAGAGATGTTGCAAGCATGTAATTTTCTAGAAGATGAACTAAATTGAAATAGCTTAGTTCGTATAGGTTTTTTTTTTTTTTTTTTTTTTTTTTTTTTTTTTTGAATAAGGGAAGGATATATATTCTAAACCCGGCCCATCAGTCCATCACCCATCTCCTCCACAAAAACTTCAAGGTAGAGATTATGGATGGGGATCATATTCTACAAAAGAACAAGAATCAGCCCAATCATGAGCCCACGCAGCAATGGGCGTGGGCCTAGCAATTAGAATGTCCATACTCCATACACATGAGAGCATGCCCATCTGAACTGAAAAACAAAAGAAAATCGAGAGAGAATCAAGGGCTTTTTTTTTTTTTTTTTTTTTTTTTTTTTTTTTTTTTAAATTTTTTAATTTATAAAGAAACATCAACAGGCTAGCTTATGTCCTCAACAAATATAGACATTCTAATTGCTTATTTTCCACAATCCCCTCGCTTGCATTCCAAATCAAGCACATTAGAATGGAAAAAGATACCAAATTGGTGCTGTTGTACCCCTCTTGGTAGGTTGGCACTGGTTTATCAAACTCACTCAAACTTGTTTGCTTATGCACAATTTTTTAAAATCTCACTTTTTAAGCACAACTAAACTTTTATGTTGTTTTCATATTTAAGAAGATTATAATGGCTTGACATCTGATCCCATTATGCATTAGAGTCGACTTGATACAATTTGAGATTTAAATAAGGAATTTTTTAAACTAAAATATCATTTAAATAATATTTATTCAAATTCTATATTATAATTTTTTTTTAATTTAAAAACCACTCTTGCTTTTTGAGTTGCAAATTTATTGTTCAAGTTTTTGTATTTAGGATTTTTGCTAACAATTCTTTTTCAATTGATAATAGTTTATCCAATTAATTTTTTTGGGACATGATCGATTAATTTCGAGAATAATTTTATCAATATTAATTTAAAAAAAAAACTTATTTATGAATAAACATATGTAAAGTATATTGTCAATAGAATTCTGTTAGCGATATACATATTTGGAAAAAAAAAATTAGTCTTTAGTCTTTTTTAAATAATAAAGAATTGTCATTTTTCTGTAGTATTATTTCATGATCTTCCTAACTTTTTTGATGAATTGCTTGTTCATATCCAGAGTGATATTTTTTTGGTAGACATTTATAATAACAAAATATTTATATAAAAAAAAAAACACTAATTATAATACAAAGTTATAACATGATAAGAACAAAACTTTAAAGCTTAGAATAATATAATCTAATTTTTTAAAGGCATTATTGCAACTGCACTTTATAATAGAATCACCCAAAAGCCCCAATCTACCAATACAACTTCACTTCACTTAAAACATAAGTCAATGAATGAATACTAACCAAACCAAGATTAATTTCATATAGAGAATCAACTATCATAGTTCAAGTATAAAATTTAACAAAAAGGAAATGAAGTTTATTGTCTATACTACTATTTAAGGGGCTTCCCCTATTTGGACCGAAATTTTTTTTTTCCAAAATACCTCTACACCCTTAGGTTTAAGTAGAAACTGTAAGGACACGATTTAGTAACGAACCAAAACAGTATCGGGTTCGTACGTGAAGGGCCCAGACAATATGATTTTTAGAGCGTGGGTGTAAAGAACTAGGCTAACTGTAATCTAACCTCCCAAGGCTCAATTTTATGAACGTTCAAGGTTTTTCAGTTGATACTCTGGATATTCCCTCTTAGTGACTAATACAAATCCTTCTTTCTCCTCTCCCTTCTTTCTCTCTACTTTCCGTCTCTTCTTCTTTTTTCCTTCCCTTTTCTGTCCCGATCCCCCTTTTTTATGTTCTTCTTTTAGTTTATATATCTCCCTTTGCGCTCCATCCTCGCCGCACACGTGTAGGTTGGGTTCGGAGGATTTCTTTCTGTCCCATCTGGCACCTCCTGGAACTTCCTATGGGCAGCTGTAAGGCTGCTTCCCCACTGTTCAGGTATCACCTCCACATTAATGCGGCCAGAGAGTTGGTTGAGGGGTCATTAATGCAGAGGTAGCTGTAGCTTCAGATATTTGTTTGCCTTATCTCTTTCATCTTTAGTCGGCTACTCTACCCTTTGAGATGACTGAATTCTGAGATCTAATCGCAACGAGACCACGTCTTGATCGTTCTCGGACGCGATCGTCCTCGGATGCGTTCTGTCGAGGACCATGGTGTCCTCGGATGGGTATATGGCCTCCGATGGGCCACTGGCCCAACAATCCTGAACCCATTCTGAATCCTATGGGCCTATTAGTCGAACGATCCCCACAATAGCCCCTCAAAATCCTACTTTTCGACTCTTCAGGAGAAAATGTGGATTTTGACGTCATAAGCCTGCACCTGTGCGCGTTTTGGGGCATGCCCCTGACGCTTCAGCACTCCGGTTTTGGTAGCACTAAATTCTGACAACTCCCTTGTCTCCCACGTTCGACGGTGAGATCCAAATCTAACGGTGGGGGGCTTCTCTTGTTTTGTGAGCGGGAATTTTACCGCTCACAACCTTCACATGACTATAAAGGCGCTCCTAAATTGAACCTGCACCTTGTCCTTAATGGTTACGTGGTTCCAGAGTTTATACATTGAATCTGCCTTCTTCCAGTCTTCACTGTTCTCCTGGCGACTACAAATAATCATACGTTGTCCGAGGTCCTTCTTTTGAACCTGTAAGTCCTCTTGAAGCTTTTGCCATTGTTTTTCTACACCAAAAAGTTTTTTCTCTACTAAGTCTCTTTAGAAAAATGGGGAAACAGAGGAATCCCTTTCGGCGTCTCGTTGACTCCGAGGAGGGTATTAGAAACTTCCGCTCTAAGTACAATATCCCACCTATGGTAGGGATGAGGTATGCAGCCCAAGGGGAGTGGGTTGACGCCAGGCAAACTGGGGAGGTGGTTATCCCCATGATCGCCTTTATTGAAGGCGGGATGACCATCCCCATGGGCAGTATCACTAGGGGTTATCTTAATTTCTTTAGGCTATCCCCCACCCAATGCGCTCCCAATATGTTTAGGGTTCTGGGGAGTATAGACACTTTGAATCAGAGAATGGATCTAAACCTATCCCATCACGACGTGAATTGGGTATACAGCCTTCACCGCCTAACTGACCAGGATTATTATCTCAAGTCGAGATATCCTGCAGTGAGGCTAATTCAGTGCCTCCCTACTTCAAATAAGTACTTAAAGGAGGATTTCCTTATTTTTTCTGGGGAATGGCATGATGGTCTACCTTGCCCGACAGTAGAAGGAACATCAGGTGGGTGCAAAGTTACAGACCTATGCCACTTAGCTCGCGAACACATTTTTCTTACCTTTATTATTTTCGGGTCTTGCAAATTTAACTTTAAAATTAATGGTTTTGCAGATAGACGCTACACGAAGCCCAATCTCAGATTAGTCAATAAAGCGAGCCTAGACAGATTATTGAAAGCCGAAATATACGTGAACGAGGCTGATGGTCAGCTACGGGCAGCCCATTTAATTCTTGGCTACACCCCCCTTTCTTTTGGCTTTCAGGCGCCGAAGTACGTGATTAGGGCACGCGATCCTCGGCTTCGCCGTATCAGTGTTGCCTACGAAGGGTTCGTTGTTCCAGAGGGTATCCCACTTCCCAAACACACACCTCTCACAGAGTCTCTTCTCGTGGCCAGCGTCTCGGCGGGGCCTTCTTTACCCTCATCTTCCTTAAAAAAAAAGGGAACCAATAGAAAAAGGAAAAGGGGAAAAAAATAAGGAAATCGTTGTAACAGTGTCTGAATCCACGGACGACTTAGAGATTCTTGATCAGCCCACAAGCCCCGAGGAAAGTTCTGACGGGATGGGGGTACACAGGAAACCCCAGAAAAGTTTAATGGAGCTGATGGAAGGTCAACAGGGAGAGGCTGCACCTGCCCAAGCAGTACCATCTCTGGTTTCATCTCTTCCAGCCAGGTCTCCTCCTACAGTTCCTCGCCACCCTCCTCAATATTCTCCGCAACCAACGTCGACCAGTGCTGCCGAGCAAGAAAAGCGCAGAGAACAGAAGGGTAAGGAGGTGATAGATGCGAGTAAATCTCACCCCACTCGAGAGGAGGATGTCCAACGAGCTGCAAAGCAGCAGAAAACTAGGCACGCTGCTACGCGGGGTCAAGAGAAATCCGATTCCCCACGCCCCAATTCACAGGCGTGGCTGCCAGCTCCTATGCTCGGTGGGGAGCCCCTGCGAGACGATGCCTCTATAAGGGACTTCAATGGCGGAATTGGGTGTCATGTAGCCTCGGCCATAGAGGAGGCCTTATTGCTCCCAAAGGATATGGCTGAGATAAAGAAGGTGCGGAAGAATCAACTCATCCTTGACAATAAACGATATTTGGGCATGGTGAGATACCGTTTTTTACACTGTTTCATTGTGCGACTGTTGCTTACTAATGCGCATTTTTCATTAGCTAGGACGCTAATTCACACCCCGTTTCTTACAGATCATCCAAAATACTTTCAAGCTCGACGAGATGCTCAATACTTGCTCCAACCAGCTAGATGGTGAAAGGAAAAGAAGGGCAACGGCTGTACAAACCTTGTCCAAATCTGAACAGGATTTAATCGCCGCAAGGAAAAAACTACAGGTCGAAGAAGAAGCTCGCAAGAATGCTGAATTGACATCAGAAGGTTACCAGAAGCAGACCGAGGAACAAGCCAAGCTTCTGCGCGAAGCGAATGCCGAGCTGAAGAAGACTCAGGAGCAAGTTCTTGTTTTTAAGAAGCATCTGGAAGAGACTCAGAAGCTAAGGGAGAAAGCTGAAAAGCTCAAAGAACAAGCCGAGAAAGCGAAAATCAAGTCCGAACAGGCGATGAATGAAGCCGAGCAGAGGGGCTATGAACTTGGGATAGCTGAAACTGAGAAGGCCCTCAGAGCCGAAGTTCCGGAGGTGTGCCGCATCTTCTGCGCGAGAACCTGGAATGAGGCTCTGGACCGTGTTGGGGTTGAAGCCTCATCGGAACTACGTAAGCCAGAGAACGTATATTACCCCGAAGCGATACGCTCTTCAGCGCCTCAATCGTACCAGGCTGATACCCCTTCCCCAGCTATTAACCCTAACGAGGAGGCTCTGCCTCGCAATTCCCCTCCAGGAGCTTCCCCTAACAAACCCACCACTGCTTCAAAGGCAGAGACGGTCTCACAAGGTTTTCAACAAGAATTGGACTCCACAGTTCAATCAACTGGGGACATTACCAAAAAGTAAAAAAGTAGAAACTGTTTTGTAACTTTGACTAGACATTTAATAGTGTACTTTCTCGTTTAGCTTCTTATCATTCTGATGACTCTAAGTTATCTTCACCCGTACTTACTTTGTCGTCGTAATTTTGTATGGGTCTATCCCAATCACCTTTTTCATTATACGCCAACCGTGCATTCGGGGCTTTCTCTTTCTGACTCTGTAATGAATATTCATAGGGCATTATTTTCACCAAGTTTATGATTTAGAAAGCTTATCACCGCTCTACTTACCATTTAATAATTCGATACACCACTTAGCAGGTCAATTTTTACCGAGTTTACGGTCTGAGGACTTGACACGACCTAGTTTCTGTTCAACAGTTCAGTATGAATGATAGGATGTTAATTTCCACTAAGTTTGCGATCTGAGGACCTGGCATAACTTAGTTTCTGTTTAACAATTCAGTATGAATGATAGGATGTTAATTTCCACTAAGTTTGCGATCAGAGGACCTGGCATAACTCAGTTTCTGTTTAACAATTCAGTATGAATGATAGGATGTTAATTTCCACTAAGTTTGCGATCCGAGGACCTGGCATAACTCAGTTTCTGTTCAACAATTCAGTATGATAGGATGTTAATTTCTACTAAGTTTGCGATCCGAGGACCTGGCATAACTCAGTTTCTGTTTAACAATTCAGTATGTTAGGATGTTAATTTCCACTAAGTTTGCGATCCGAGGACCTGGCATAACTTAGTTTCTGTTTAACAATTCAGTATGATAGGATGTTAATTTCCACTAAGTTTGCGATCCGAGGACCTGGCATAACTTAGTTTCTGTTTAACAATTCAGTATGATAGGATATTAATTTCCACTAAGTTTGCGATCCGAGGACCTGGCATAACTCAGTTTCTGTTTAACAATTCAGTATGATATGACAGGATGCGAAATTTACAAGATGCATATTCGACGTAAGTTTAAAAGAGAAAATCTGAATTGAAACTTCTTTACTAGTAATAATACCTTCTGAGATTATTTACATTCCAAGGATGGAGTACAGGTTTTTCATCTAGGTCTTCTAGATAGTAAGCCCCTATTCCTGCTACAGAAGTAATCCGGTATGGTCCCTCCCAATTGGGTCCCAGTTTTCCCCAATTTGGATTCTTAGTGGCCCCCAGGACTTTTCTCAGCACCAGATCTCCTATGGCTAACGGCCTCATCCTCACATTGCTATCGTAGCACTGCTTGAGTTTGTGCTGGTAGTAAGCTAGTCGTACCATCGCGCTCTCCCTTCGTTCTTCAATCAGGTCTAGACTTTTTTCCAACATTGCATCATTGTTGCTAGAAGAGAATGCACTGGTCTTCAATGTCGGGAATCCAGTTTCCAGGGGAATAACGGCCTCGGCCCCATAGGTCATGGAAAAGGGAGTTTCTCCCGTCGAACGTCGAGGTGTTGTTCGATACGTCCAAAGCGCATGTGGTAGTTCTTCCACCCATTTTCCTTTCGCGTCGTCTAGTCTTTTCTTAAGCCCATTGACAATGACCTTGTTAACAGTTTCAACCTGCCCATTGCCTTGCGGATAAGCTGGAGTGGAATATCTGTTTCTTATTCCCAGTTTTGAACAGTATTTCCTAAAGGCATTGCTATAGAACTGGAGCCCATTGTCCGAAACAAGAGCTCGTGGGATTCCAAATCGCGTAACAATGTTCTTCCAGACAAACTTCTTCACATCTACGACCCGGATGTTCGCCAAGGGTTCAGTTTCAACCCATTTAGTAAAGTAGTCTGTGCCGACCAGCAGGTACTTCTTGTTTCCTATAGCTTTAGGAAAAGGGCCGACAATGTCCAGCCCCCATTGTGCAAAGGGCCAAGGGCTCGAAAGAGGGTTAAGAACTCCTCCGGGTTGGTGGATATTCGGAGCATATCTTTGACACTGATTACATTTCTTAACGTACTCTTGCGCTTCTTTCTGCATATTCGGCCACCAATAACCTTGCGTTAGTGCTCGGCATGACAGGGACCTTCCTTCGGTATGGCTTCCACAAATGCCCTCATGCAACTCTTTCAGGATTGATTCTGCGGTCTCAGGAGGCACGCAGAGCAAGTATGGCCCAGAGAAGGACCGTCTATATAGCTTTTTATCCTCGGATAACCAGTACCGAGGTGGTCTCCTTCGTATTTTCTCAGCTTCCACCTTATCCTCGGGCAACACGTCATTGTCGAGAAATTTTAATATAGGGTCAATCCAGCATGGCGTCAGACTAGCTTGACAAATTTGGCAAACTTCCTTTTCTGGGGAAGCGGGAGTATGCAAGTCTTCGACAATAATTACTCGAGGGAAACTTCGTACTGAGGAGGTGGCAAGGGTCGCTAAGGAGTCTGCGTGGGTATTTTCACCTCGTGGAATATGTAATACGTCAAAAGATTCGAACTCTGTTCGCATATGCCTAACCCGGTCCAGATACCCTTGCATCCTTGGGTCTCTGGCCTCCAACTCTCCAGTCACCTGGCCAACGACCAGCTTCGAGTCCGAGAACAGTTTCACCGCCTTTCCGCCCATTTTATGGACCATGCTCATTCCCATTATCAGAGCTTCGTACTCTGATTCATTGTTAGTAGCTGAGAACCCTAGTCTTAGCGACTTCTTGATGATGACCTCTTCGGGAGATATCAGAACCAATCCCAATCCAGCTCCCCGTTGGTTTGCGGCCCCATCCACGTATACCTTCCATACCGGCCCTCCTGGAGCGGATATTACGCCAACCGATTTTTCATCCATGTGATCTTGATTCCTACTAACTTCTTCAGGGCACTCAGCGAATTCAGCTACCAGATCGGCAAGAACTTGACCCTTCACAGAGGTGCGGGGCATGTATTTGATGTCAAAAGCACACAGAATCGTTCCCCACCTGGCAATTCTGCCGGTATAGTCAGCACTTCTAAGTATGGATTTGAGAGGCAATTGGGTCAAGACAACTACAGTGTGAGCTTGAAAATAGTGCGGAAGTTTACGTGTTGCATGAACGACTGCTAGTATGACCTTCTCTAACGACAGATATCTCACCTCGGCTTCATGGAGGGATTTACTCACATAATAAACCGGCCTCTGGACGCCACTGTCTTCTCGCATCAAGACGAAACTGACTGCGTGAGGAGCTACCGCCAGATAGGCATACAACACCTCATCCACTTCAGGGCTAGACATGATAGGCGGTTTGGATAAATAGTCTTTCAACTGCTGGAACGCCTCAGCGCACTCCTTGGTCCATTCGAATCCCTGCCACTTATGTAACAGACGGAAAAAAGGACGACACCTTTCAGCCGATCTGGAGATGAACCGGTTCAACGCAGCAGTCATCCCCGTCAACCTCTGGACTTCCTTTGGATTTCGAGGCGCTTGCAAATCATTAATGGCCCTAATCTGATCTGGATTCACCTCAATTCCCCTATGGGTCACCATGTACTCCAAGAATTTCCCGGAACCTACACCAAAGGAACACTTCGAAGCATTCAGGCGCAACTTATGCTCTCTTAATATCCCGAAGATGCTAGTGAGGTCCTCCACATGTTCAGTCACTACCTTGCTTTTCACCACCATGTCATCAATATAAACTTCAATACTTCTGCCCAACTGTGGCTCAAACATTTTCGTCATCATGCGTTGGTAGGTAGACCCAGCGTTTTTGAGACCGAAGGGCATCACCTTGTAATGGTAGTTCCCAATCGGGGTCACGAAAGCGATTTTTTCCTGATCATCAACGGCCAGCAGTATTTGGTGATATCCTTGAAAGGCATCCAAGAAACTCATCCTAGGGTGGCCCACGGTTGCATCCACCAACTGGTCAATCTTAGGCATAGGAAACGGGTCTTTAGGGCAGGCCTTATTAAGATCGGTGAAATCAACGCACACTCGCCACTTCCCTGTTTTCTTCTTTACTACCACCGTATTGGCCAGCCACTGGGGATAAAAGACTTCTTTAATAGCCCCAGCCTATTTTAGCTTGGCGACTTCACTTCTAACTGCCTCGGCATGCTCTTTCGATGGTCGCCGAGGGATTTGTCTCCTAGGGGGAATGGCAGGGTTCACGTTGAGCCGGTGGCAAATGAAACTTGGGTCTACTCCTGGGGCTTCATACGGGTCCCATGCAAAGACGTCCACATTGGCTCGGAGGAACTCCAGCAAACTCGCTTTCTCTTGCAGAGGCAGCTTAGCCCCAACCCGGAAGAATTTTTCTGGATCATCAGCGACAATCACCTTTTCCAGATCTTCACACTCCACCCTATTGGTTAGTATGTCTACACCCGATGCTGGGGGCTTTAATTGCTATGACTCATTATCGGCTGTAGCCGAGGTTTCTGCCTCTGGCCGATGCTGAATGGCCGCTACTTGGCATTGCCGAGCAGCCGCTTGGTTCCTTACTATCTCCAACACTTGGTCTCCGGATGGGTACTTCACCTTCTGATGTAGGGTGGACGAAACCGCTTTGAGTGCGTGAAGCCAAGGTCTGCCCAAGATGGCCGTATATGGAGAATAAACATCTACGACAATAAAATCCACCTCCACCACCTCCGTGCCTGACTGTACGGGCAACCTGATTCGCCCCATAGGAATGACCAATCTTCCCTCAAAACTGACTAGAGGGGAATTATAGGTCGTCAAGTCCCCCGGTTTCAAACCTAGCCCCTTGTACAAATCCGGATACATCACATCCGCTGCGCTCCCCTGATCAACCATCACTCTTCGGACATCGTACCCACCAATCCTCAGCGTGACCACCAAGGCATCCTCATGGGGTTGTATAGTTCCAATCAAATCTTCATCTGAAAAACCCAAAATCAAAGGGACACGCCTCTTGGCTCTCTTCGATGCTTGAGAACGATCCTCGGCGGGGAATCGGGACACCGACGACACTCTTGTGGGGCAAGAGCCAGTCCTTCCCGGGGCCGCAAAGATGACATTGATCGTTTCCCGGGGTAGCCTTGATGAGGCATCCCCCCGCACCTCAGAACCTGCCTGGCTCGCCCTTCCGCTGGAATGGTGCAAGAGTTGCTTTAATTTCCCTTCTCGGACCAACTGCTCCAAATGGTCCCATAAATTCCTACAGTTATCTATCGTGTGACCATGGTCTTGATGGTAATGGCAATACAAACTCGGGTTGCGCTTTGTAGGCTCTCCCGCCATCCTGTTCGGCCATCTGAAGAATGGCTCATCCTTTATCTTCTCCAAGACCTGTTGAACAGGCTCCCGAAACACTGCATTAACGGCCTGGGCATCCGCTGAGGCCGACTGCCCAGCGAAGTCCCTCCTTGGTCGATTATTATTATAACGATCCGACCTGAAATCCCTTCTCTCCTGGGGGATCACTTTGGTCTTTCCTTTCCCCTGATGTTGGTCCTCCTCTATTCTCTTGTACTTCTCTATTCTGTCCATCAGCTGGCGCACACTGGTGACAGGTTTGCCAGTCAAAGATTTCCTCAAGTCGTAGTCAGCTGGGAGACCGGCTTTGAAAGTGGTTATAGCCACAGCGTCATTCTTCCCCCCTATCTCGTTAAACATTTCCCAGTACCTGTCCGAGTAGCTCTTGAGAGTCTCACCCTCTCGCATAGACAAAGTCAACAAGGAGCCCAGAGGCAAAGGAGTTCTGCTGCATGTAATAAAGCGAGCGCCAAAAGCCTAGGTCAGTGCTTTGAAGGATCCCATAGAATTAGCCCTTAAGCCATTGAACCACCTCATCGCCGTTGGACCCAAACTCGATGGAAAAATCTTGCACATCAGAGCATCATCCCCGGAATGAATAGCCATCTTCTGGCTGTAATAACTTACATGTTCCACCGGATCCGAGTGGCCATCATACAGAGAGAACGTAGGTTGATTAAACCGCCGAGGATGGGTAGCATCATCTATGCTTCTTGTCAATGGTGATTTGGAAATCTGACTCAATGCTTTGTTCATCGCATCGTTTCCCAAGCCCCTGCTAGTGGGACTTTTACGCCTATGCCTATGACGACGCTCCTCTTCGTAGGAGAAAGTTTCGCTTTGCGGAGTCCTCGACCTCCGCCTGTAACTAGTTTCATCCGACTCCCCGGATGATAGTTCAAAGCGAGGTGGTGAACGTTCCCGTCGTGCATGGCGCAACTCTCTCTTCAAGTCCGCAATCTCACGTTGCAGATCCCTATCATGCTTCACGTGGGAAACGTGACTCTTCCCGCGTGAACGGGTTCTCGTGGCGTGAGTAGTATGTATACTCCCCTCCTGGACTTCCCTCTGTTCGGGACCTCTTCGAGGACCACCGTGCTGAGAGCCCCTTGACTCTGCCTGATGCGGGCTGATATCACCCTGATGCAACCCCGCTGCGGGGTGAGGCAGTTCCACTCCTTCCATCGAAAACGTTGTATTAGAGGTTACACAAGCTAATACAAGTTCTTCCCACAGACGGCGCCAATTGTAAGGACACGATTTAGTAACGAACCAAAACAGTATCGGGTTCGTACGTGAAGGGCCCAGACAATATGATTTTTAGAGCGTGGGTGTAAAGAACTAGGCTAACTGTAATCTAACCTCCCAAGACTCAATTTCATGAACGTTCAAGGTTTTTCAGTTGATACTCTGGATATTCCCCCTTAGTGACTAATACCAATCCTTCTTTCTCCTCTCCCTTCTTTCTCTCTACTTTCAGTCTCTTCTTCTTTTTTCCTTCCCTTTTCTGTCCCGATCCCCCTTTTTTATGTTCTTCTTTTAGTTTATATATCTCCCTTTGCGCTCCATCCTCGCCGCACACGTGTAGGTTGGGTTCGGAGGATTTCTTTCTGTCCCATCTGGCACCTCCTGGAACTTCCTATGGGCAGCTGTAAGGCTGCTTCCCCACTGTTCAGGTATCACCTCCACATTAATGCGGCCAGAGAGTTGGTTGAGGGGTCATTAATGCGGAGGTAGCTGTAGCTTCAGATATTTGTTTGCCTTATCTCTTTCATCTTTAGTCGGCTACTCTACCCTTTGAGATGACTAAATTCTGAGATCTAATCGCAACGAGACCACGTCCTGATCGTTCTCGGACGCGATCGTCCTCGGACGCGTTCTGCCGAGGACCATGGTGTCCTCGGACGGGTATATGGCCTCCGATAGGCCACTGGCCCAACAATCCTGAACCCATTCTGAATCCTATGGGCCTATTAGTCGAACGATCCCCACAGAAACAAAACTAAAGGATACTCTGGTAAAAATATATATCTAATTTGCACTAAAATATTGCCTACAAAATAGGAACACTCTTCCACTAACCCATTTTTTTAAAGCAACTATATGTTTTTTTTTTTTAATAGAAAAAAAAGTTAAACAACTTAGCAACATTGTTTTTTTTCCTATAGAAAAAACACCCCACGTTCATCCAAAAAAAAAAAAAAAACTAAATAGTTATAAAAAAAACTAAACTAAATAGATATATATATATATACGTTTTTTTTTTTTTTTTGATAAGTAGATACATCTTTAACTCTCACTAAAACGTTGCCTACAAAACATGACCACTCTCCTGATGGTTTTCAAATTGCTTTATCCATTTATAAAAAAATTAAAATTAAAATTAAATTTAAAATTAAAACAAATACACGCTTTCTTTGTAAAAACACATTTGCCATATTAATAATTAAAGAAAAACACATCTATCGTTATTGCAAAAAAAAAAAAAAATTTGAACTAGAAGAGCCTCTGAGCACACGCGTGAGTGTGTGCTCAGAGGCTAGTTTCTTTATTAAAAAATTATGTATACTTTACCTTAGATAAAGTGATGCATGGATAAAGAAAGTTGAAACAAATTTTCAATTTTGATTATGGTGTTGAGAGAGAGAGAGAGAGAGAGAGAGAGAGAGAGAGAGAGAGAGAGAGAGAGAGAGAGAGAGAGAGAGAGAGAGAGATTAATGTGATTACGTGGGAGATTATGTGAATAATTTGGACAATTTATTGTGTGAAATACTGGTTTACAAAAGTTAAAATCTCAAGCTATTAGGGTAAATAGATTGGCATTGATGATTTGACATGCTCAATGGTTTTTTTTTGGTTTTGTTTTCTTTTGGGGGTAAACTAGTTCGAGGTTTCAATTGGATTGGATTTTTATTGATGCAATATTTTGGAGAATTTTTGGAGGTTAGGGAAAGAGGGCACATTCCACTTTTTTTAGTAAAAAATATCAATTATTATCCTACAATATTTATGGGACCATAGGCCTAGAGCTGGCCCGACATCCCATTAGGGTAAATTTCCTTTAGAGGTATAACCAAGCAATTGGATCAACCTTGCACTACATGAGTTCATTATTCTTTTGGTTGAACTTTAGGATTTGAATTCATGATGTATTATCGTGACAAAGGCCAAGGGGAAGTTTGAAACAACTCATCGCAAATGTTGGAATAGCTTGTACCACAGCTTTAAATAAGATTTCTCTACCTGCTTGGGACAATAACTTTTCCTTCCAATACCTTAATTTATTCCAAACTCACTCCTTAATATAGTTAAGGCTTGCCTTTTTGTTTCTCCCCACTGTTGTAGGGATCCCCAAATACTTTTCATATTCTTTGATTTCTGGAACACCTAATAGATTTTTTATTTCCTCCTTCCTCCCATCCGGGACACACTTACTAAAGAATAGTGTGGTCTTCTCTTGATAATTTGTTGACCTGAAGCTTTTTTGTACAAAGACATCCCTTGAATAATATTCAATTCTTCCAAGTTTGCATGACAAAACAATAAGCTATCATCAGCAAAAAAAGAAAAAAAAAAGAAAAGAAGAAGAAGAAGAGTAGTACGAGGACCATTCTTACAAAGAGAGAAACCTCTAGTAGATTCCTCATTGGTTAAATTGTGCAATAAAAATATAATCAAAATTTATTTCACAGTCACTTTTTTCTTTCATACAACAAGTGGAGAAAGGGGTTCATTTAAACTTATGTTTTCTCATGATAAAGATCGTGTAATAACACTAAATCACAAATCTCTTGATCTATTTTTAATACTTTAATGTAACTTTGAGATTATTTTCAACGACATTATCCAAGTTTTGGTACTCCGTATTTGTTATGACCTGAAACTATGTGCTTGATAGATTGTTATTTTAATTAGAAGAATTTAAATTTAGACTTAGTGATAAATCTTTATTTGAATAAGGTAGTGATAGATTAGTATTGTTATCTACTTGTATTCAAATTGATCCCTATGTTTTAGGATAAGATTAGTTCCTATATTTAGGATTTGTTGATGAGGTTATCTCATACTTGGCTATTTATGTACGTTAAATGCATTAATGAGAAAAAGCAGATAATTAACCCAAAAGTTCTATTCTCCCTCTCAAGTTTAGGAGACTAATCACATAGAATCGACTAAGTTATTTTTTTATTTTTCAGGTTCACAACAGTATTTTTAAATTTTTTTTTTTAAAGAATACTAATGATTTAACACACACACATATGGGGAGAGGGAAGAAGGTCTTAAAGAAATTGACAGTGATCTATATTTAAAATGGCCTAATTCTTGGATACACAGTACAGATTTTAAACCTCTTTAACTCACACTCATTTTCTGATGTGCGATTAACCCACTGTTAACAGTATTGTAATTCTCATGAAATTGCATTTGGATTGAATTAGGGTGTAATCATATGCCCAATATATATGATAGGGTAGTTGAACTTGTTATATATTCGCCATTGAACTCTAGGAGGCCAATGGGGGTGCTCAACACTTTTTCACCTAATAATTTAACACTCGAGCTTAGTTTATGAGATACATTAGGTATTGTCCATATAATTTCTTTTAGAATATTACTAGAAAATAAAACCGTGAATTTTTCTTTTCTTACAATGTGCCTAGGACCAAAATGTTGTATTTTATTTATTGTCATTAATAATTAATTAAGTTTATTTATGATATTTTCTTAATTTTTCTAGTAAATTATATTAAGTAGCAATTGCGTTATAAGTCTCTTAGGTTAAGGGGAATCACTATCAACAATGGACTTGAGATTTGCTACCAGAAGAATTCTTCTCCTTACTTATTAAATTAAAGAGGAGAATCTAACGTGGTCCCCTTGGGTCGCGATCTTCACATATGACAATTTTTTTTTAGAGAAATGATATGTCTACAACATTTTTACAACAAATTCTAAGTGGCAAGTTGTTACTAGTTGTTATTTTTGGGACAAAAAAGTAATCTTAGCATTAGTTTGAAATTTGAACCAATAACAATTAACCACCTGTGATTTGTTATAAAAATGTTGTAAAAATGTTGTAATTGTATCATCTTTTTTTTTTTTTTAAGGGAAACATTTATCCATAATTAAGTACCAAAACAACTTTAAAAGGAAAAGAGAGCAAGGAATAAGATATTACATAAGAAATCACCTTAAAATTACAATATTTTTCTTTCTAAAAAAAAATTGAAGCATTATCGTTAGAACATGCTGCTTTTACTGTGCAGTTTCAATAGACAAACATAATTTTTTTTTAAAACAATTGAGTTAATAAGTTTTTATTATTTTTTATCTTGAAGCACCATTGACATTACTTTATCTTGTCCTATTCACAATTTGCTACCTTAGTAAACGTGAAATATTTTGTGAAAATTGTTGTGAATCTGAACTTATTGTTTTCATGATATGAAATGTTTTGCCTATATGCTTAGACTTAGGACATGTTTGGTATGTTGTAATATATCTTATAATGGAATGCCTATTTATGTGGAATAACTATTTGATTATTTGGTTGAATTTTTATTACAAGTAATATCATTCGTTAGTAATAGGTATTCCTTAATTGAGGAATAACTTCCTCTAAAAAAAATGTAATATCTATATCTTAATATGTGTAATAATTTTTTAAATTAATATATTTTTCAAAATATAAACTTTACATATGCACATAATAGTTTTTTTTAATCAGTGCACATAATAATTATAAAAATAAAAAATCATCATAATAGTCTCTCTCAAATTTTAAAACTATTATTTTTTGGGAAATATAAATGAAATATGTAATATATTCCAATTCCAAAAATATAAATCATGAGTTTTATTTTAATGTTACAATAATAGAAGTAATTCCATTACAACATCTTTATTTTTAGTAAGAAATATTATCATTCTTATTGTAATCTCTATTGATTATATGTTTCAAGTGAGTTGGCACTGTGTTTGGCGATCTCTTTGGTGTATATGACTAATGTGGATGGCTATTCCAAGTGTTTCGCACGCACTCGCTCTCTCTATTAATCATTAATTTCTATTTTTTACTCATAGATGTTAAAATTTTAATGTTAAGTTTTATTGTAATATTACAACAATAGAAGTTATTTTATTACATCTTTATTTTTAGTAATAAATTTTATAATTCTTATTATAATCTCCATTCATTATATATTTCAACTGAGTTGGCACCGTGTTTGGTGATCTCTTTGGTGTACATGACTAATGTGGATGGCTGTTCCAACTCACTCTCTCTATTAATCATTAATTTCTATTTTTTACTCATAGATGTGATTTTTTTTTTTTTTTTTTTTGAAAACATAGATGTGAAAATTTTAATCTTCAATTAAAAAAAAATTACCGGCTCATATATAAGCCAAGATGTACCAGAAGGCAGATGCTACCCAAAGTCCTATTTAATTATTATTTCTTTTTTTTTAAGGGGAATTTTCACCTTAACCATCTTAGTGTGAGTTTGGATAGCGGCAGGTTACATGTTTTGTGCGTCTGTGTTTTTTTTTTTTTTTGGTTTTGTATATTGTTTACAGGACTTACAAGTACGGAATCTGACAAAATTAACTTTAAAACTGAGTCCTACAACACTATTTACACATTTAAAAATTATTTCGTTACAATATTTTTAATTTTTAATTTTCATTTTTTAGTATTAAACGGTATCTAAACAGAGTCTTACTAGTTTGGAAAATTCCTCTCTCTTTCCTTTGCCCCTGTTCCGTTCAAATTCCACTCTGTCCTTTCCCAAAAAGGAGTTGAATGAAAGTTGAAAAGTTGAAACCAAACGTCCAGTGTCCACTTTCCACATGGACATGGTAATAGACTCTCTCTATCTCTCCTAAATTTATGTTTTGTTCTTCCAAACCCCACCTCTCCGCCGAAAGGCTAACCTAGCAGCTGAAACGTCCTCATCTCTCTCACTGTCTCTAGAATATGATAGACAGACAGAGATGATGGGTATATTTTACTGCTTGGTGGCGAGGGGCAACGTGCTATTGGCTGAGTCCAGCGCCGCCGCCACGGCCCCCAATGCAAGCTCTTTAGCCAGGCAAGTCCTTGAGAAGACGATGCAAGCAGCTAAAGATAACAGCAATGCCTCGTACTCCCATGATCGCTGCATTTTTCACGTCAAGAGAACCGATGGCCTCACCGTTCTTTGCATGGCTGACGACGCCTTTGGACGTAATTATTATTATTTACCCTTTTTTTTTCCTGCTTTCACGGTTTTTTTTTATTGGATATTTGCGGGAAGAGGTGATTTGATCCTTGAACCATCTCCGACTCTCTGTTAGAGACATTAAAAAGTGTCAATTGAGTTATACAAACTTTTGGCTACCTGTCCTTGTCAAAAGGTGTCACAATTAATCCCCCTCCATTTGTTTAGTTTTTTGGTTTTCTGGTTTTTTGTCTGTTTATATTGGTTTATGTTATGTAAGCAACAACGTGCATGGTAGATGAGGTGAATCTAAGCCTTCGAATTCTACGTTTGTTTGACGTGTGAATCAATTCATGGTCCTTCTGTTTAATCAATTAATTAATTAGTATATCGTTTTATGTTATGGAATTTTTGGTTTGATGATGTGAATTATTTGGAATGAGTTTTGATCAACGGAATGAAGTTTAGGAATTTGTATTTTTTTTTTTTTTTTCTGGGTTTATTTTTGTTGGGCTAAAAATTGTGGTTTTGTTAGGACTTTGGAATGCAGGATTTTCTCTCTTTTGAAGATCATGTTTTGTGTATCGGAAATATAGTGATATTTGACATCAATAAGTCACGTCGCGTGTCCACGCATCTAATATAGTGATCACTTTTGTGGTGATAGATTTATGTAGTTCTTGGAAATTTAATGACATACTGAGCTAACATTTACAATGAAAAAGGTTTTAGGATGGTCACATGATTTTGCAGGGTTGAGATTTAAGGATATCCAGGGGTAATTATTGTTTGTTAACAGTGAATTCCACTTAAAAAATGGCTACATGAATGAACAGAAGCAGACTAACTACTAGGAAAGAATTTCAAAATTATATTTCTGGAGGGCCATTTAAGAGATTTGCACACTGCATTTGGCCATTGTTACATATAACCTAATGCTTTGAAACAAGAAGATGTGGCTGGAATTTATAATTGGTGAAACGGTTGAAATCATGACGATCTTTAGACTTACTCTTCTCTTTTAACTGCAATCAGACGCGTTTTGCAATACACTAATTTTGCAGAAACTCTAATGTAATTTTGAAATTAAGGTCAAGTAGTTTTTGTGGTTTTTTTTTTTTGGGGGGGGGGGGGGGTGGTTTAGAAGAATGTCAGATTGTTAGTATGAAATAAAATTGAGACTTCAGTAACAGTTATTACTCTATTACATACAATACTTTCTGTGGAGTTGTTTGTAGTACTCCAACATCAGGATGAAATTCAGTCTTGTTTCTATTGATTTGTAATGCGTGTCCACTTGAATTTATTATGCACAGGGAGACTCCCTTTTGCATTTCTTGAAGATATTCATCTAAAGTTTGTGAAGACTTACGGTCGTGCTATTCTTTCTGCTCCTGCCTATGCCATGAATGAGGAATTCTCAAGGGTCTTGAGCCAACAGATGGACTATTACACAAATGATCCAAATGCTGATAGATTAAATCGATTGAAAGGTGAAATGAGTCAGGTAAGTTCATATTATATGTCTCTATATTCTATCTATAAAAATATGGGTGTCTGTATGTGCCTGTGTGAGCATGTGTGAGTTTATATACATTGGTTTATTGGATTGTAGTTACTTTTTTCTCTTTCATATTCATTCATGCTTGTCTTTTGAAAGACATGATTCCTTTAACTTTCCATGTTTAGTTGATTAACCGTCCAATTTGTACTGGCTCTTGTCAATTGCTCCTGTTGTGCAGTTGACTATGAATGATTGTTAGTTGGATTATTATGAAAGATATCCCACACGAGATTCTAGGGATGGATTTGGAATTATTTAACCAAATTGATTTTGTTGAGCCCTTTGGAGGTTTTACCAATTGTCTTAGTCACCATGCTATTTGTTAATAAATATCTTCACTCAGCTTGGCTTTAAATTGTCTCAAAATACACTACAATGTGATATCCAGATTATCTATAATTGATTCTGAAGATTAAATTCTTACATATACTGGTCATGTGATGATGATAGGTGCAAAGTGTCATGATTGACAATATTGAAAAAGTCTTGGACAGGGGAGACCGCTTGGCATTGCTGGTTGATAAAACTACTTCATTTCAAGGGAGTGCAGTTCGCTTCAATAGGAGTTCCCGTCGTTTCAAGAATAATCTATGGTGGAGAAATGCCAAGCTCATGTAAGTAAGCTTACTGCTGTCCACTTTCACATAAATGGATTTGTTAAACATTTGCAAATGCGTGTACAGATGCTGTGCAAGTCACTATTGTCAATGAAACTACTCTATTAATTGGATGCCACTTGTTGGGTTAAATTGTCTTTAGATTTCAAGTTGTCATATTATGGAGGTGCAGCCCTTGAGTTTCTTGTCAAGAAGGCTTCTCTTTCTTCCATTATTTTCATTATATTAAGAAAATGAAATCTTTTGTGTCATTCTTTGAAAACTGGCACAAAAGAATTCTTCCCAAGATTTTTCTGGTTGCCATCACCTGCAGTCGATATGAAATGGTGGCTATCTGTCACCAACAGATCTTCCTCTCTCTCTCTCCCCCCCCCTCTCTTTCTCTCTCTCTCACACACACACTGTGGTCAAATCCATCTTCTATATTCATCTACTATATTGTTCTGCATAAAATGGATAGTTCAACACATATTGGTAACCGCCTAAATAATCTGTGAGTGAGATGGATCCGTACTGTTTTAATTAAGTTGCAATGTACCATGTCGTGAAAAGCTTACTCAGCTCATTGCGAATTTCATTTCGTGCTGCAGGTTTGCTCTGGTAGCTGTTCTCTTGATCATCATTTATGTTGTGCTTGTATTTGTTTGTCATGGTTTCTTGCTGGCGTCCTGCTTCAAGTAAACACAGCAGTTGCAGTCGAGTAATTTTTGTATGGCATATTTCATATTTGTAGATCTTATAGCCTATTCTTTTAAAGCTGCTTTTATGATTTATTTACTCAAAACTAGGGGACGTAATTTCACATATAGTACAGTTGTCCCTTTCTTGTAAAGCTTACAATTGCTTGTATATGTTTTCTGAATTCCCAGCATTGCCAACATATTGAAGTCATATACTCTCATGTACTGATTAGTTTTGAAAGATCATTCTGATATATACATAGGTGGAATTTGGGACATCGTGACTTTAATGTTTACTACTTTTACAAATTTCTATTATCAATTCCGTAGGAATTGTGCATATGATGGATTGTCAAAATCATTTTATCAAAAAAAAAAATTGTTCAAAGCATTTATTCTTTTCTATTTTTTGTTTTTGTTTTTGTTTTGTTTTTTGGAGAAGAGTTCTTTTCTAAACCAAGTCTAAAAGATGTCATTTTTCTGGTAAGAAACAACACTCTTGTAGTAGTTATGATTCGTATGGCTCTGAGAGTCTGAGTGTTACCTTAATACGTATTGGATCGATACATAATTAACTTGCAAGTTCTGCCTAACTAAGCTCAACCACTAGATGATAGTACATTTTGGGATCCTTGCAACCCAATTAGAGCTTTCAATGCATAATTGACCAATTGTGGTACATGGTTTAATATTAAAAACATACACTATCACTACCTTAAGTAATTTCTATTAGTTAAAAATTAAATAATACTACTCTCTCTTTGAGGTACGTACATAAACTGGTTTTGTTATTTATGGTCACTAAAAATTTGTTATCAAAATTATTGGTGCTTGGTTTAGACAAGTTGGTTTGGTTTGAACTCGAAGTCAAAATCGCAATATTGTGGGTATCAAGTGTGATCCATTTTTTAATAGTATATGATAAATTTTGGTCAAAGGCTCTCGTTAAAGGATATGGGCTTTTGTGGCTTATTATGTGCAATGGCCCTTTTATGCTAATTTACTAGCACCTTAATAATATTCATGGTATTTTTCTTCTATTAAAAAAAAATGATAATCCTCAATTTTGGAGATTATCATTTTACTTTTCGTTATCAATTTATTTTCTCTTTCTTGTTTTTTCTCCTTTTCATATTTTCCTACTCCCATTTCTATTCCCTTTCTTTGTTTTTTATAATCATTTTGCCTCAAAAAAAAAAAAAAAAGGGAAAGAAATAGAAATGTAAAACGCATTCTTCATAAAATGCATTTCAGGAAAATTGAAAAGCACAAAAAAAAAAAAAAAAAAAAAAAAAAACAAAAAATGCAAAATTTATTTTACTACCTAAAAAGATTAAATGCATTTTTGGTAGAGTTACCAAACATAGGCTTAATAGTATGCAAGTGGGTTCCAGGGAAATTGAAAAGCTTTACAAAACAAGAAAATTGCAAAATGTATTTTACTACCTAAAAGATTAAACGCATTTTTGATAGAGCTACCACTTACCAAACATAGGCTTAATAGTATGCAAGTGGGTTCATTTGCTTTTCACTGACGAGATAAGTGATACTGTCATAGCTTTCTCAAAAAAAAAAAAAAAAAAAAAAATGTGATACTGTCATATATAGATACAAGGGATCCGTAGAAGAAAAGAAAATAAACTATCGGTTCATTAATGTTGATGGAAAACTTTTTGTGAAGATAGTTTTATGTTTTTTCCCGTGTTTAGTAATATCAGAAAAAATATTTTGAAGGAAAACTATCTTTAGTTAATGCAAAATTCTATTGAAAATATGACTCTAAAGATTGTTTTTCGCTAAAATATTCCAGAAAACAACTCTGTCCACGCTAAATGAAGGAAGTTAAGAGGAAATATGGAAAATATTGAAAATAAATTTATTTTATTTTTTGAGAAATTGAAAACAACTTTATCTCGTTTTTAAGGATGTTACCAAACTATTACCAAAATAAAAAAGGATGCTACTAAATATAGGAAATAAGGTAATATTAAAAAAAAAAAAATACTACCAACCATAGGAAAAATGAGATAAATTTTTAAAAATATTGATGTCTAAAAAAAGTTTTGGAAAAAGTTTGGCTTAAAAATTTTGTTTTAGCCAATGTCTACAACTTTACTTAATTAATATTTATTGGACAAAATTTGGTTACAAACTTGGTTGTAGCCTAATGCTACAACTCCTACTAAAAAAAAAAAAAAATTTACATGACCTCATTTTTTGAGAATCTAACTGTTGGATTTCATATAATTTATGTTCTTAACACATGTCAAATTTCGTGCAAATTAATTAGAAGTTATTTAGTACTATTTAATCCACAAACCAATTAATTATGCATAATTTGAAACCACAAAACTTGAAATTTAAACATTTGATTAATGACATAGCTATTGATATTTAATTTTATATAAATTTTACAAGCATGCAGGATATTAAAAAAAAAGAAAAGTAATTCAATGATAGATTTGTCAAAATTCATATCTAATAAAATGATACTAAATTTTACAACCAAGTTTGTAGCCAAATATTGTTGATATCTTTTTATTGTATGTGAATTTTGACAAATTTACTATTGGATTACATTTTTTTCCTATATCATTTATGCTTGCAAATTTTCCAAAAGATTAAAGATCAATAGTTATGTCATCAATCAAATGTAAATTTTAAGTTTTTGAATAAAATTATGCATATAAAATAAAGAAAAAAAATTTAGTTACAAACTTGGTTGTAGCCAATGGCAACTCTACTCAATATCTTTTTATTTAACGTGAATTTCGACAAATCTACAATTGGATAACATTTTCTTTTTATATCCTCTATACTAGTGCAATATTTCTGGAAGATCAAAGATCGAAAGTTATATCATCAATTGAATATATAAATTTTATGTTTTTGCAATCTAAAATTGTAAGGTTATGTTTTGCAGCCCAAACCCAAAAATGTATGGGATCTTGGCCCAATGAGCCTAATACAATAAATTTGTAGAGAGTGAGTCAAATAACTAGGCCTTAATGAATTGGACAATGGCTAGTATGGATTTAAATGATGATCAAACAAAAACAAGGAGCATTGATCCGAATCAATTCACTGTTCGAGGAGGTAAGTCTTCATATAAATCAACTAAACCAAATACAAATATAATTTTGATGACTACAGTGTTCTCTCTCTATTTTTCCAATCCCTCTCTCATGGAGGGTCTCTTAAATTATATAGCTCCATTTAGACCATCTTGATCTTACACTTGTTAGTCATCTGATTCCTTATTTGAGTACTTGTCCTATCAGACACCTTCTTTGGCTTTCTGTGAGTTGTGGTAGCCAATGTAGCACTGTTCAGAGGTTTTCTCCACATAAATGCGGTCAGAAAAGTAGCCGCAGTGCATTCAATATGGTGGTAGCAGCTTTCCCTTAGATATTTTTGGATTCCCCTCCTTCTCGTATGTTCATGATGCACGTCCCTATCGCTGGAGCTTCATGGAAGATCACTCTGATCATTAGAATACATATTTGAGTTGTACTTATCGTATCTGAGGAGATATTCCTCCTCGAACAACCTTCCAATTTGTATCTTGCTCATTAAATCCTGAGCCTGAACCGTTCATTATCATTTGTTCCTCCTCGGACCATTCACGCTTTCGGCCAAGGCCCAAGGCCAATGTATAATTTGGGCCCTTAATCCTACAATAGCCCCTTAAAACTTCGGTTTTTTCCTCTCATCCAAGGAGAAAACTGGGGTTTTTAATTTTTAAGAGTTAATTCTACTTGATCCTTTGATTTACACGTGTGGGAGTGCCATTTTACGTGCCCCATAATTGCCACTGATGCTTTGAAGCCCACGAGGTGCCATTAATTGCTCTAGGCGGCACTTTGTTCCCCAGATCTAATGGTGAGGCGCAAATCCAATGGTTGATCTTTCTCTTGGAATTTTGAGCGGGATAACTCTCACTCATTTTCACCCTCTATATAAAGCCTTAAGGGAAATCATTTTCCCTTTACTTTACGAATTTTCAAGTTCTCCAGAGATTTCAAGCACTCCAACTCACTAAACTCTCTACACTCCTAAGTTTCCTTAACTCTTTTCCTTAAGAAATTCCGAAAAGATTTTTCTAAAGGTTCAGGATTTAATACACTTGTTTTCGTAAGTATCTACCTCTTTAAACTTTCTTTTTCTCCTCGGCCAACCTCCTCAGCCTTCTTTCTTTTTTAGAAAACTTTCTTTGTGTCATCTACGTTTGCTTAGATAGGTAGATTCAAGCACTTAGTAGACTCTTCAGTCGGTATAGAGGGATTTAGGGCTAGGTACCACATTCCGTAGGGAGTAGCCCTGAAATATTGTGCCCTAGACCAAGTTCTTACTAATAGAGAAGTGGTGAAGTTGTCATTCTTATGATTGCTTTCATAGAGGGAGGAATGACGCTTCCTATGGGTAGGGTAACTAGAGATTACCTAATTAACCACAGACTGACTCCCCATTAATGCGCTCTTAACCTATTTAGGGTCTTGGGTTACGTAGATGCTCTCAATGAGCAGATGGACTTGGGGCTCATGTGGCATGATGTAGTTCACATGTATGAGTGCCATAAACTTGCCGGCATGGGATACTATCTCAAGTCCCGGTCTGACATCGTTAGATTGATATCGTGCCTTCCTAAGTCTAACAAGGGCATGAAGGATGACTACCTGATTGTTTCCAGGGAGTGGAACGATGGTCTTCACTGCCCAACTCGGGCGGGAGAGCCAAGTGGGGTACCCTAGGATTAGTCCCTTTGGCAGGGGATTTAGTACTTTTAGTTTTATCCCCTTTCACTTTTAACACTTCATCTCATTTTGATGGTAATTTTTGTTGGTTTGCTCCTTGGATGTTTTTGTAGATAAAAGGCACGTCGCTCTGAGACTCAGCCTGGTCAACATTCCGGCTCTCAATTATTTGCGGAGGTCTGAGGTCTTTATCAGTGAGGATAGGCAACTGCGAGCTGCTCCCTTAGTACTTGACTACAAGCCTCTATCAAGAATCTTTTAGGAGGCGGGTCAGGCAATAAGAGCTGGTGACGCCCGATTAGCCCGCATTGACGTTTCGTTGCTCGGCTTTTTGGCTCGGAGAGACCTTCCACCTATTGTGTTACCGCTTCAACAAGTTTTGCCTGAGGCAGTAGCAACGCAAAGGGAGGAGGTTGCCTCTTTTCGTTTATCACTCGAGGAGGAGATAGACAAATTTCATTTTGAAGAAGGGAAGATTCAAGAGGCTCCCTTAATTAACATTTCAGACACCAATAAGGAGGCTGATAGGCACTCGGGTGTCCACTTCCCTACCCTGGTAGTTGCTCGTCTAGACAGCACCTCCGAAGAAAAAGAGGACGAGATGGCATTGATCCCGGGGAATAGAAGCCTGAGAGACCTCATGGCTACAAGGAACAAGGGGAAAACTTCACAAGAAGTTTCCAAGTCTCAAGTTCCTCCTACTCTTCCCCTTCCTCCTCCTCCTCCTCTGCTCCCTACTGACCTTGGACTGAAAGCCATTCCTGATCTAAAGAAAAAAAGGTCAATTCAAGAGTTTAAAGAAGGGGAGGTGGGTCCTCAGAAGGGGGTTAAGCAACAGAAGGTGGTTAAAAACCCTCAGGACAAGAGGTCCAACTCTATGGACAGTCGGGAGGAGTAAACCAAGGTTGATGTGCGCTTTCCACAACGCACCTGGTCTTCTCGGCTGGAGGTGGATGGGACTGCCATCCCTTGGGACGCCTCAGTTAGGGACTTCTAAAGGGGGCGTGAAGGCTACATTGCTGAAGCCCTAGAGCAGCCTCTTTTACTCCTTAGGGACATGGAGGCTTACAGGCGCTTCAAACAAAATGACCTCTTACTCTCTCTGAAGAGGGATCTCGCCATGGTAAGCAATCTATCATATCCTTGAAGTTAAATGTTAAGTTGTACTTTCATTCTTTCCCTACTTTTTTACTCATGTGATTCTTCCGTTGTCTTTAGATAGGTTTCTTAGCAAGTTTTTGTGGCTGAGGAGTGGGTTCGCGATGCCCGTAATGAGGCCAACGCTAAGGCCCTCTCTCGTGCTGATGTTGAAAAATCACTAGGGGCCCTCAAACAAGAATAGGCAGAGCTGTTCGAGAATCCGAAGGAAGCGGACAAGGCTCACCTGAGTGCCGAAGCGGGTTTAAAGACCGTGGAGAGGTAGGCTGAGGATCAATGTCAAAAGCTGCACCTGATTGAGATAGACCTAGCCACCTAAAGGCAGCTGGTCATAGACCTTGAGGTTGAGCTGCAAAAGGCCAAGGAGGTAGCTCAACTGGCCAAGGAAACAGCCAAGGCTGAGAAGCAAGCGTCTTATCTGCTCGGCGTGAAGGAAACGCAAGTTAGGCTCGCTGAGGAGCTTTCAGAGGTATGCAAGGATTACTGCAATGCGACATGGGATAGGGCCCTTGGTGTTGCAGGAGTTCTTGCAGACTCTACTTGGAGGCAGCTTGGAAGTGTATATTATCACCTAGAAATCTGTGAAGTCCTAGGTGCCATCCCTTCTCCCTCTGCCCTTGCTTTAAAGACTTTTGAGCAGCTCCTGACTATCCAAGCTGCTCTCCCTTTCCCTGAGGCTTCAAAGGGATCCAACCAGGGGGCTGAGGGGGACAAAGACAAGGGTAAGGGCAAGGAGAAAAAGCCCTCCTCAGAAGCCAAGAACGCTGCCAAGGACAAGGAAGTTGCAGTTAAGGCGAAGGAAGCAGAGGCCAAGACTAAAGAAGCTGATCTTAAGGCCAAGGACGCTCCTACCTCCTAGTCGAGCCAGGAAGAAGACCTTCCTACTCCTAAGGCCAAGGCTTAGCACTTTAGGATTTTCTTGTAGTTTTTTTTTTTTTTTTTTTGGTAGTGGCACTCTGTCACTGAATATAATGTACTCCTCTTTATTTAATGAAAATGCTTTTCTTCTTATCTCTTGCACCTTTACTTTATATGCTTTGAAGCTTATTACTATTGCAAATAAACTTGAACTGTTGCCACTCTAACTTTAACAAAAACTAACAACAATGTTCTACTACTAGTGTAAGTAATTTGACTAAATACCAACAATGAAAGTTGAATCTAATAAGTAATAAAATTTGTGAAGGATAAAAAGGGAGAGATATTCTTCACTCTGCTCAATACTTAGATAAATAACTAAGGACATTAACTTACTCAGAGCTACCAATCTAGGGAATTGGTTATGATCTTGGGTCCGTTTGGACACTTAGTGAGAATCATATAGATATCACAGAGTGTTAATTTTACCAAAGTATGCGGTTCGAGGAGCCGGACATAGCTTAGATTCTGTTTAACACTTAGAAAGAATGGATAGATGTATTTGAGTGTTAATTTTACCAAAATATGTGGTCCGATGAGCCTGACATAATTTAGGTTTTGTTTAAACACTTATATAAAGATGTCATAGAGTGTTAATTTCCCCAAAGCATTTGATTTAGGATCCAGGCATGACTAAGGTTCTGTTTAAACACTTATATAAAGATATCATAGAGTGTTAATTTCCCTAAAGTATCTGGTCCGAGAATCCAAACATGACTAAGTTTCTGTTTAAACACTTATATAAAGATGTCATAGAGTATTAATTTCCCTAAAACATCTGGTCTGAGGATCCAGGCATGACTAAAGTTCTGTTTAAACACTTATATAAAGATGCCAACAAGTATTAATTTGGCCAAAACATGTGGTCTAAGGAGTCAGACACTTATATAATACATTTTCAGGTTGTTTACATTCCAAGGGTGCGGTATTACATGCTCATCTAAGTCTTCCAGAAAATATGCTCCTGTACCGACCACCGAGGTGATGCAATATGGTCCTTCCCAATTGGGTCCTAGTTTTCCCCACGCCGGATTCTTTGTAGTACCCAGAACCTTTCTTGACACCAAGCACTAATGGCCTTAGCTTCACATTGGCATCATTACCTTGCTTGAGTTTGTGTTGGTAGTATCTCAATTGAACCATTGCACTTTCTCTTCTTTCTTCAATGAAGTCTAAGCTATTTTCTAGCAACTCATTGTTACTGCTCGGATTGAATGAACTGGTCCTTAGCGTTGGGAAGCCAGTTTCTAAATGAATAACAGCCTCGGTTCTATAAGTCATTGAAAATGGGGTCTTCCCAGTTGACCTACGAGGCATGGTTCGATATGTCCAGAGGACGTATGACAGCTCTTCTACCCACTTTCCCTTCGCATTATCCAACCTTTTTTTAAATCCATTAATTATGACCTTGTTAACAGCCTCGGCTTGTCCATTTCCTTAGGGATAAGCTGGAGTGGAATACCTGTTTGTAATTCTAAGATCACAACAGTATCTCTTGAAAGATTTGCTGTCAAATTGAAGACCATTGTCTGAGATGAGGGTACGAGGGACCCCGAATCGTGTGATAATATTTTTTCAAACAAATTTTTTGGCATCCACGTCCTTGATATTTGCCAAAGGCTTAGCTTCAACCTACTTGGTGAAGTAGTCCGTGCTGACCAGCAAATATCTCTTGTTCCTTACTATCTTGGGGAAAGGGCCAACGATGTCTAAGCCCCATTGAGCAAATGGCCAAGGGCTGGATAGGGGGTTAAGGACTTCTCCTGGTTGATGTATATTTAGTGCAAATTTTTGGCATTGATCGCACTTCCTCACATATTCTTGCACTTCTTTCTTCATATTTGGCCACCAATAGCCTTGAATGATGGCTCTGTGAGACAAAGATCTGCCTCCTGTATGGCTTCCACAAATCTCTTCATGTAATTCCTTAAGGAGTAGCTTTGATGCCTCAAGGTGAATGCAGAGTAGATATGGCGTAGAAAAAGAGCGTTTGTACAATTTTTGATCCTCGGATAGCCAGAAACGAGGTGTCTTTCTCCGTACTTTGTCAGCTTCTAATTTATCCTTCGGCAAGATGTCCTCTCTCAAGAATAGTACTATGGGATCCATCCAGCTAGGCCTTACTCTGACTTAGTTAACATGGACCACCTTTCGCTTTACCTCCGTGGATTTGTACAAGTCTTCTATAAGGATAACCTGAGGTAAGCTCTGCATTGAGGAGGTTGTAAGCATGGCTAGGGAATCAGCATATGTGTTTCCATTTCTAGGGATGTGCAGCAGGCTGAATGATTCAAACCTTGATTGCAAATGGCTAACTTGACTTAAGTACCCTTGCATTCTCTCATCTCTTGCTTCTAACTCACCCTTCACTTGGCCAACAACTAGTCTTGAGTCCGAGAACATCTTTACTGTCTTTCCCTCTATTCTTTGAACCATGGACATTCCTTCTAGTAGAATTTCATATTCGGCCTCATTATTTGTAGTTGAGAAGCCTAGTCTTAATGACTTTTCAATGGTGATTTGTTCAGGAGAAACCAAAACTAGCCCCACTTCGAAACCCCTTTGATTTACTGCACCATCAACATATACCTTCTAGAATAAAGGTTCTTGTAGGGAGATTGTGTCAACTAATTTTCCATCCATATTTTGTGTTTCTGCCACTTCTTCTAATGGGGGTTTAGTAAACTCGGCCACTAGGTCCGTAAGGACCTGGCCCTTGACAGAGATACAAAGCATGTACTTAATGTCAAAAGCCCCTAGAACTGTGCCCCATTTAGCAATCCTCCCCGTGTAATCAGCACTTCGAAGTAAAGCCCCGAGTGGAAGCTGAGTCAGGACAACAACTGTATGTGCTTGAAAGTAATGAGGAAATTTTCGTGTAGCATGCACCACCGCCAAGATGGCTTCCTCCAGTGGTAGATAACGAACCTCGGCCTCATGTAGTGACTTGCTCATATAGTAAACTGGCCGTTGTATGCCACTGTCAACTCGTATCAACACCAAACTTACAACATGAGGGGCTACAGTGATATAAGCAAACAGGACCTCATTCACCTCAGGACTGGACATGATAGGTGACCGAGATAGATATTATTTAAGTTACTGGAAAGCCAAAGTACACTCCTTGATCCACTCAAATCCCTTTCACTTATTCATCAAGAGGAAGAAGGGTCTGCACCTTTCTGCTGACCAAGAAATAAACTAGTTCAAGGCAATAGTCATTTCGGTAAGCTTTTGGACCTCTTTGGGATTTCGAGGTGGTTGTAAACTGTTAATGGCTTTGATTTGATCAGGATTGACCTCAATTCCCCTGTGAGTTACCATGTAGCCCAAGAACTTGCCTGATCCCACACTAAATGAGCACTTAGAAGTGTTTAAACACAACTTGTGTTTCCTCAGAATTTCAAAGATGTTTTCGAGGTCTCCTATATGCTCAGACACCACCTTACTCTTCACCACCATGTCGTCTAAATATACCTCAATACTTTTGCCCAACAGCATCTATAAGTTCCTTGGATGGGCGTCGAAGTGATTGCTTTTTAGAAGTGATGGATGGGTTAACATTTAAATGATGGTAGATGAAGCTCGGGTCCACCCCCGGTGCTTCGTAAGCATTCCATACAAACACGTCAATATTTTTCCTAAGAAATTCTACTAGCTCTTTCTTCTCTTAGGGAGGTAGCTGAGTTCCAATCAAAAAGAACTTCTCTGGGTCATCACTGACCATAACCGTTTCTAAATCTTTACATTTTGCCTCTTCGGCTGGTCCATTTATAGGCAATGTCGGAACCTTTGATTGCTACAAGCCCCCTCCAGCAGAGGCCGAGGACTCAGCTTCAGGTTGATGTAAGATGGCAGCCACTAGGCATTGCCTAATTGTGGATTGACTCTCCACGATTTCTTCAATGCGACCCCCCGACCTTCTAGTGCAAAGTGGAAGAGACAGCCTCCAGGGCATGAAGCCAGAGTCTAGTTACAATGGCTATGTAGGGGGAATAGACATCCATCATGATGAAATTTACCTTCACCACTTCTGAACCAGCTTGCACGGGTAGTCTTATTTGACCCCTCGGAATGACTACCTTCCCATCAAAACTTACTAGAGGAGAATTGTAGGCTGTCAAGTCCTCGGGTCTCAAATTCAGCCCCCTGTATAAGTCAGAGTACATAATTTCGGCACCACTACCCTGGTCTACCATCACTCTTTTCACGTCATACCCACCAATCCTGAGCGTGACCACCAAAGCATTGTCGTGGGGCTGTATAGTTCCAATCTTATCCTCATTTGAAAAACTTAGTTTCGGTTGAATATCCATTCTAGCCTTCTTTGGCTCTAGATTATCATTCTCGGTGGACAGCCGAGCCACAGACATCACTCTAGAGGGACAAGAACCGGTTCTCCCTGGAGCAGTAAAGATGACAATGATCGTTCCCAGAGGAGGTCTTGAAGAAGCATCTCTCTGGGGTTTTGAACCTGTTTGGCTCCCTTAGCCACTAGAATGATGTAGAAGCTGTTTCAACTTTCCTTCTCGGACCAGCTGGTCCAAATGGCCCCACAAATTTTTATAATCCTCTGGTCCTGATGGTACTGGCAATAAAGGTTCTGGTTGTGCCTCATGGGGTTTCCAGCCATCTTGTTTGGCCATTTGAAGAACGACTCATTTTTAATCTTCTCCATAACCCGATGCATCAGTTCTCGAAACATTGCATTAACCACCTGAGTATTAGCAAATCCTGATTGCCTAGCAAAGTCTCTTTGAGGTCGGTTGTTATTGTTGTACCGGTCCGACTTGAAATCCCTCCTCTCTTGAGGGATAACTTTAGTTTTTCCTTTCCCCAACTATTGGTCTTCCTTAACCATCTTGTACTTATCAATCCGATCTATGAGTTGGCGCACACTGGTGATACATTTGCCAGTCAAAGACTTCCTTAAACCGTGCTCGACTGGGAGGCCGACTTTGAAGGTGCTGATGGCCACGTCATCAAAGTCACCATCAATCTCGTTGAATATTTCCCAGTATCGATCCGATTACGTCTTCAGAGTCTCCCCTTCTTGCATGGATAAGAACAATAGGGAATCTATAGGCCGAGGGACCCTGGTACACGTAATAAAATGAAAGCGAAATGCCCGGATGAGCTCCTTGAAGGAATCTATGGAATTTGCCCTTAGGCCATCGAATCATATCATCGTAATGGGTCCCAGACTGGATGGAAACACCTTGCACATCAAGGCTTTGTCCTTAAAATGGATAGCCATTCTCTGACTGAAATGGCTCACATGGTCCACTGGGTCCGTTCATCCATTGTAGATGGTGAACGTTGGCTAATGGAAACGCCGAGGAAGAGTTGCTCCTTCAATCCTGCGCGTGAAGGGCGACTTGGAAATTTGGTTCAACGCTTTTCTCATAGCGTCATTTCCCAATCCTCTATGAGTTGGGCTCTTGTATCTACGTTTATGATGGTATTCCTTTTCATATAAGAAAGATTCACTAGGAGGAGTCCTTGATCTACGTCGATAACTACCATCCTTCTCATCATCAGAAGAGGAGTCAGACTAGGAGGGAGTTCGTCTTTGTCGTGCATGATGTAATTCCTTCTTTAGATGGTCAATTTCCCTTTGCATGGCTCTGTTGTTCTGCTCCTGAGAGACGTGACTCCCAACTCGAGAGTAACTTTTTCTAGTATGTGTGGTGTGTACGCTACCTTCTCGATCCTGCTTGCGTTCGAGGTTAAGGAAATCATCTTGTCAATGGGAACCTATGGATTCTTGTTGATGGGGACCTGATCTTACCATAGTTAAACGTCGCACTCACTATTACACAAGTTCTTCCCACAAAAGGCGTCAATTGTAAGGTCACGTTTTGCATCCTAAACCCAAAAATGTATGGGATCTTGGCCCAGTGAGCCCAATATAATAAATTTGTAGAGCGTAGGTCAAAGAACTGGGCCCTAATGAATTGAACAACAACTAGTATGGATTTAAATGATGATCAAACAAAAACAAGGAGCATTGATCTGAATCAATTCACTATTCGAGGAGGTAAGTCTTCATATAAATCAACTAAACCATATACAAATATAATTTTAATGGCTATAGTGTTCTCTCTCTATTTTTCCGATCCCTTTCTCATAAAGGGTCTCTTACATTATATAGCTCTCTTTGGACCATCTTGATCCTACACTTATTGGTCATCTGAGCCCTTATTTGAGTACCTGTCCCATCAAACACCCTCTTTAGCTTTTTGTGAGTTGTGGTAGCCAAGGCAGCACTGTTCAGAGGTCTTCTCCACGTAAATGCGGCCAGAAAAGTAGTTACAATGCATTCAATGCGGTGATAGCAGCTTTCCCTTAGATATTTTTGGGTTCTCCTCCTTTTCATATGTTCATGATGCATGTCCCTATCACTAGAGCTTCATGGAAGGTCACTCTGATTATTGGAATACATATTTGAGCTATACTTATCGTATCCAAGGAGATATTCCTTCTCGGACAACCTTCCAATTTGTATCTTGCTCATTAAATCCTGAGCCTGAACCGTTCATTATCATTCGTTCCTCCTCAGACCACTCACGCTCTTAGCCAAGGCCCAATATATAATTTGGGCTCTTAATCCTACAAAAATTATGCATAAATAAAATTTTATGGATTAAATAATAAATAACATTTTATTGACAATAAATTTAACATGCATGTTAAAAACATTAAGAGCATACAATATAAAGATTAGATTTTCAAAATATGTAACCATGTTAATTTTTTTTGTGGGAATTGTAGCTGAACTTTGTCCAAAAATAAATATATATATGAATAGTAAATAAGATCTGATTGATACAAAATTGAAATGCATATTAAGAAAAAAAAAATCCAATTACTAAATTTTCAAAATATATAGCAAAATTTGTAACCATATATGTGTGTGTGTTTGGAGAATAAAAGTAAATAGTAAGGCTTAAATTACCCAGAAAACACTTGATCATGATCAATTTGTAAACCTATGAAAGGGAAAATTCGAGCAATAACATTGGCATTTTTTGTGTGTGTTTGGGGGGGGGGGGGGGGGCAGAGTAAATACATTCGCCCTATAGTTAAGTTTGTTGGAAATATTTGAGTGAATAAACAAGTTTTGATACATAATTAATATCCCAAATAATTAGCAAGAACGTAAAATAAAAAGGAGTTTAGAACGATCTTATAATGCTATAGAATCATGCTGTGAAAGCGTTGTTTATTAAGGTTGATTCGTGCCACCCGGAGTAAAACTTAGTGTAACTGGTTCTCTTGGCCAAACAACCCCCCATGATTAGACTATAGCGTCAACTTTCGTGTTGGACGCACTTCCACTCACGAAGGTTCAAGAACAACTCTCTATTGCCTTTCCTTAGAACAAATATAAATTATAGAAAAATATGTTGGAGGGACATAGAATAAGATTGTGTATATCTAAATCTAGAGTAGTAAAACTATGACCTATAAGAAAGGGCGTGATGATGGGTATTATATAGGCTATTCATGATAACAATAACATATAGTTATTGGTAACTAATACCCATAAAAACCCAACGACTATATTATCTATCATTGCCTAACGGCTATTTTTCTCATAATTGTCCAACGACTATTTTACTCATAAATTTCTAATGGCTATAAAATAAATAAGAATAAAAGTGTTTGGAACACACACCCATACCAACAAAGGTCAATTTACTTTACCTTCTCACTTTTTCAATGTGATACTTCATCCTGTTGTGCATTGCTAATTTAATTAAAAATGCTATCTTTTCCATTACTATTTATGAAATTACTTATATCTACCACTCTGGTCCACACATGTAACATAAGTTGAGAAAAATAAAGCCATAAATGTGCTCAACTAGTCTCTCTTTTAGACACACACAAATCAACAAAGTGAATGTAGAGAGTTTGGATTGAAAAATGAAAAGGACAATCAATCGCACTTTGTGTAGAACCATCTTTAGGTGGCTCTTTACTCAAAACTTCATTTGTCTGTGAACAATAAATGGACAGACTAACATTTTCAATTGACTCAATACACAAAGGATAAAATGTAGAATTGAAAAGGTCAAAGAATTAAAGTCAAGTAACCATAATTACATGGGGGTAAACTGTCTTTACCTAAAAAAAAAAGTTAAAGTTTGTCCTCTCTTTTTAAAATTAATGGAGTAATGGGATACGAAAAATTTTATAATATCTTATAGGAAAATTAGTAAGTACTCATAAAGTTGAGAGAAATAGTACTTTATCTTCTCACATTTATGGTGGACCTTATCATGAATTTAATGAGTGGACTCCACCATGAATGTGAGAAGAGTAAGTATCATTATCAGTACTTCTAGAGTACCTAAGAATTATTCTATTTTATTCACATTTACTAGCACGATAATCTTTTTTTTTTTCTTTTTTTTTTTAAAAAAAACTAGCATGATAAGGTTTTCTTTTTAATTAGAGAATTTAAATTTTATGGCATCCGCACTTAATGATTGCTCTTTATCATTAGGTTTTTTGTGTAAGCAAGAATAAAATCTTAGATCTCTTATTCGAGGACAATAAACTTTATTAGTTGAGCTAACTAGAACTCACAACTAGTATGATAAGGTGTAATTGAAATAATATCACATTCATATAGGTCCGATATTAACACTAATCACAACATACCGCCTCAATAGTTGTGAAAAAGGTTATAAAATACTTTGAATATATATTTATTGTATTTAGTTTGGAAGATTTTTACATCTAAATTGGTTTGAAGGAAAATTATTGTAACTTACTATGCAGCAATTGATAAAATCATCTATGTGTATATCTACATAACATATTCAATTGGAGGAAAACTTTGTCAATTTAATTATACTTCAAAAAAAAATCCACCAGCATACATGGTAGAATTTTGTGATACTTGAATTAATTAACAGATTTATGTAAAAAATATTTTACAAATATTATTAAAACTATCATAATAATTAGAGTGCCACTTGAAATGCTAAATTAAAAATCACAATGTGTGTGTGTGTGTTGGTTAGGGGGGGGGGGGTCGAGGCCCAATGGAGGATTAGACTTGGATCAAGGCCCACTATAATTAATTTGTAAAGATGGCATGCAAACCAATACTTAAGCTTTCTACATGATGAATTATCTCAAAGAAGTAAATAAAGGTAGAAAGATTAAGTCAAATAAAGTTGATTTGAGGCAAAAAGAGTTGGTTCATTGTTCCTCGAAGTGGCTAAAGTGCCCTTTTACATTTGGAAGATTCCAAGGTTTTGTATTTTCTCTCCTCTCTGTGGGATCCGATTCCTATTCATTGAGAATCTCCTCTCATTTATAGTCATCCAACTCTCATCCTGGCCCTCCACATGGAGGGTTGTTGATTTCCCTCTAGGGTACTTGTCTCATCTTTCCTTTTGAGGACATGTTGAGTAAACTACAAGCTGTATTGGCACTATTCAAGTGTCATTCAGCCATTAATGCAGCTCACATGGTTGGTGTAGTGCATTCAATGCAGAGGTGATGGATGCTTCTTTGGGAAGCTTCCCTTTCCCCTTATCCATGCTTGTCATTGTAGCCTCCCTTGGTTCCCACATTCTAGCATTGCGTGGCCTTCATCTCGTCCTCTTCATGTGGTCCTCACTCGAGGGTCTTCCTCAAGCTATCCAAATCTTTGGCTACGAAGCTCTTCTTTTAAGTTATTTTGGCTCATTTGGGTCAAGTTGATTATTAACTAGGCCTACATACTCCTCAGACTTGGCCTAACAAGGTTACTACTCTAAGCCTCCCCCCCCCCCCCCCCTCCACAAAAAAAAAATATATATATATATATATATGACAAAATTTATATATAGTATCTTAGGTGATATTCCTTAGATTCCCCTTTTAAAATTCTCTCATGTGGTTACTTAACTAAAAAATACACTTCTATTTCATGAGAAAAAAGCCACATGGCAAAATTTTAAGAGAGGAACCTAGAGAAACAGCACCTAAGTTTTGCTCCCCCATATATATATATATGGGTTAGGTTCAAGTTACACTTGGTGTAACTCTAAATAATATTACACCACCCAATAACTTATTAATGAATTTATATTTTGAAAATTCCATTGTTAGATTATATGTTCTATATGTTTTAAACATGCATGTCAATTTTCATATCAATCGGATGTTATTTACCATTTTAAACTACAAAAACTCGAATTTATACAATTGATTGATGACATAACTATTGATATTTGATTATTTTGAAATTTTACAAGCATGAAAAATATATAAAGATAATGTAATCCAACAGTCGATTTGTTAAAATTCATATCCAATTAAAAAATATTGATTGGTGTAATATTGTTTAACCAGGTGTAACATTGTTTAACCAGGTGTAACTTGAACCCAACATCTCTCTCTCTCTCTCTCTCTCTCTCTCTCTCTCTCTCTCTCTCTCTCTCTCTCTCTCTCTCTCTCTCTCTCTCTCTCTCTCTCTCTCTCTCTATATATATATATATATATATAGCCACAAAGTATGAATCATACATAATATGCAAATTTTATTAAATTGAAATACAAAATTATATAGATGATTAAAATAATTAAAATAAATATTAAATTTTATTTTAAACTTCTTGAAATTTTTGATAATAAAATTTTAATTGTACTAGAATTCTTAATTTCTTGAATTTTAGATGATAGAGTTCTACATAAATTAAATTCCCCTAACAATTAATAAGATAGATAAAACTTTAGTCGGAATAGAATTTTTGATTTATTGAAACTTGGCTAATATAATTTTAGCTAAATTAAATATTCTAAAAACTAATAAGATAAATAAAATTTTAGTTTGAATAAAAATTTTTAATTTTTATAAATTGGCATAATCACAACTTCTTAAACCCAACTTTAATTTATCATAACCAAAAAAAAAAAAAAAAGTTATATACACAACATATCATAGGTGTCAAGTTATTCTTGATTATTACTAACTAGTCGCTAACCCGTGCGATGCACGGGAAAACTATTAGAAAATAATAAAGTATGCATATATTAAAAGACAATTTAAGTTCATGTGTGCTTGCAAGGGATACATACCTAAATAGTTCTTGCGGTAGAAATAAAAGTCTTATCTTTGAGATAAAGAACTGATGTAAACAAACTAACCTTACATAAAACAAATTAAAAAAAAAAAAACATAAAACTGATGTCACGGAAAATTCAGCCACATAGTAGTAATATATAAATCTCTTAAAACCTAAACCTAAACGTAAGGACTAAATCTATACCGTGAGTTGTAGATCTTGAATGCTATACCGTGCGTTTAGGGCTTCCTACATCTGAAGAGAGAGAGAGTTTGCAGAAACCAAAGAAAATCTCTCTATAGCTTAAGAAACACAATATACTAAAATCAAAGAGATAAAATTTTTAGAGGACAAAATATTATAGATAATCTAAAAGAATTTTGGTTTAATTATTGAACACCGCAACTCCATAAAATTCATACTAATAATAATATTTTATGATAGCGCAGTTAGAATTTTGGTTTAATTCTTGAACACTGAATTGGAAATTGATTATATGAGTATTCAATAGTGAACAAAGTACTATGTATTAATTAATATATAAACAAAACTAACCTTACAAAAGCTGAACTTTATAAGCTAAAATCTATACCGTGCATTGTAGATCTTGAATGTTTTAGGGCTTCCTACGTCTGGAGAGAGAGAGTTTGCAGAAACCGTGACTTTATATTTCTTAACTTGAGAGAGGGGTAAGGTTGCTAGGGTTTTGTAGATCTTGAATGCTTTAGGGCTTCCTACGTCTGGAGAAAGAGAGAGTTTGCAGAAACCGTGGCTTTATATTTCTTAACTTGAGAGAGGGGTAAGGTTGTTAGGGTTTTGAGGAGTTATAATTTTTATTTATTTATTTAAAATAAAATATTGTACCGACGTGAAAAATTGTAGTGCCAGTAAAGATTTCGGTTTTATATATAAATATATATATATATATATAGATGTGTAAAAAAAAAAAAAAAAATTCGATAGTATACCCAAATTAGAACCAATTTATGGTGTAGACAATTGACATAATATTTCTTAAAAAAGAAAAAAAAAAATTCCAACTTTTATTAGGCAAAACTAAGTTTTGGTGAGAAGACGGGTGACGTTAACAATATCCCACCCCGACGCTGACAGCAGAATCCCTAAAAACAAAGGTCAAGATTTAATAATCCGTATTAGTATCACATTCACACCGTTGCTCTAGCATGTACGGCACCTTCAGATGCTAAGCTAAGCCTACAGAGAATGAATGAGATAGAGAGAGAGACACACACACAGAAGATAACCTTTGAAAACAGCGTCCCTCTTTACCCCGCAGGAAGGACCAAGCCCACCAGGTAAAAAACCCCATCTTTGATTTTCTTGTTTTTGGGAATATTCTTGCAGATTTTGACTATGAAATTTTCATATTCCTCTGTTGCTTTTGGGTATTACATGCTTCAATTGATGCAAGCGCATTGTTTATTGTTGTTGGGGCTTCTTGTTTTTTCGATTTAAGGCATTTGCTTCAGATCCAAACTATTAAAAGGGTGGAATTATTTCAAGTGCTAAAAAATTGTTGAATTTTGTGGGTTTTTTTTTTCTTCTTCTCTCCAAATGTTGAGGATTCTTAATTTTTAACTATAAAACAAAGGAATAGCAAGTGTTTTTCATCTGGGTATAGAGAATTAAGCTGAAAACTATAAATCTATTTGTTGCTTTGATTGTATTTGGTACTGAACAGGCCTCATATTCCACCTGTTAAATGAAAATTACTTGCAGTTAGATTTCATGTACTATTTTTCATCACCGTATTAAGTTGTTTTCCCAACTGGGTTGTGATCGGGAGGAAGTTGTTTTCCCTTTTGATGTTGGAATTGGATATCTCCTTTTTTTTTTTCTTCAACTGAAAGAAAATTAACGTAAAAATATCTTTATGGAAGACCAATTGCGTCACCTTTATGATCTGGACCATTTTGCCTGCATAAAATCATAGTTGTTCAAGCACATATTAAAATGTTATTAGTATTTTTCCCATAGGAGACAACATTGTTTTCAACTAGTTTTAATTGGTAAAGAAATCAGCTTTATTTTATATATGTATGTATGCATTTATTTATGATGATATGAGCTTCTACTCTTTCTTGAACGAAGCTGTATTGGGGTATCACCTTCTAATTTGTCTACATTAATTTCTTTGTAGCAGGGAAAATTTCCATATACTTGCATAGATGACAAGGTTGTACATTGTTTTTATTTTGTTTTATATTACAAAATAAGCTTGAAATATTGATTACCAGTCATATGTATAATTTGTTAGCTGGTGCAAACAGTATATTGAGAGAATTTTTTTTTTCCTAGATAAATAGGGGTGGGTTTTGGTGGGGTTCAAAATCATATCGAGAGAAGATTGTTTTGTTCTTCTTGTTTTTACCACCCTTTTTTGTGCCTTTCGTGTTTGAACTTTGAATAAGCAAATTTACTAGTTTTGTATTGCAGTGAAGTCAAATTAACAATGTCTATGCCAAGAAACAAAAATTCAAGGTTGAATGCACCATTCTTTACATATATAGCTGTTATGCTTTGTTATATAGGATATAGCATTATCTACAGTTTGTCATAGATGAGCCAGTGGCCTCTTTATTCTGTTGCCTAAACCTGCAATTGTTTTCTCTCTCCAGATGTTATACACCACAGCAGTTAAAGCCAATTACCAGGTAATTTTTTGAGTAAAACTTTTTCGTTATTAACATATTATGCCATTCCATCATGATTCTTTAACTAACCAATTATGTAAAAATATGTTTTAAATTCCATTTGTGAATTGGCAATCCAAAAGATAATTAAGTCTCTCCAATTCTAAGTATGGACCTTTTGGGGAGAACTAGACATCTTTTAATCCCATAAAAGCACCCCTATGTAAAATTGTACAAGTAGAAAGTAGAGAAAAATAATATGGTAAAAAGCTTAGGAGTAGGTGAAAACATCACACCTAGTGGTTCCTTAAAAAAAAAAAAGACCTAGGAGTCTTATGGCATGTTTGGATGGAGGGGGGGAAGAGGGGAGTTGAGAAAGGGAATAAAAGTGGTATAATTCACTTTGTTTGGATGTGTTTTTCAAAGGAAGGAGAAAGGGTTTGAGGGGATTTGGAGATCAGGTGAGATAGCCCTCCAAACCCCTCCTTTTTTATTTCCCCCAAATTGGGGGAAATTGGAGTGGAGGGGTTCCACTTATATTAAAAATATATATATTAAATTGTCAATATTGCCATGATGATGTCAATTTATATCTATTTATTTAAATTGAATAAAAGAGAGATATAATTATCAATTTATATGATGTGTTAACATTTCCTTACCTTCTCATTTTAATTTTTAAAGGGTCCAAACAAAGGGAGCGGGGCATATTTATTCTCTTCACCCAACATTAATTTTTTACAATGTGTTTGGATACATGGATGGGGAGGAAGGAGAGGAGCGTAGATTAAAAGGGGATGGGGTTTTAATTAGGGGGATTCAGAGAGAGTTTCAACGTATTTTAAAAAAAAAAAAAATTGTTAATTGCGCTTATGATGTCAATTTCTATCTATTTCTAAAAATTAGATAAAATGGAGGTATAATTGTCAATTTATATGATATCTTATCATTTCCTCATATTCCCTTTTTAATTTGTAAAACATCCATGCAAAGGAGAGGAATATCGTTTCCCCTCCCCTCTACTTAATTTTAAAACATCCAAACAAAGGGATCATTCTCCTTCCCTCTCCTCTTTATCACCCCCTCACCCGCTACTTTCCTCTCCCTCCAAATTTCCAAACATATAATAAAATATCCCAAGGGGAAAGGATAATCTCCACTTTCCTCTCCTCTCCTTTTCTTGTATCCTTATGAACTCACCACGCTCCCTCCAAACTTTCAAACACACCGTTGGGCCTCACGTTGAAGGAGGATGTATTTACACAAGTGTGGCGCGTTATCATTCTAATGCACCAGAAGGATCAAGCAATTCATCATTGTTTTGTGCTTAAAAATATGCCAATCAATCATTTAGGTAAAAGAAACGCTTGGAGATTTAGAAAACTGGGAAGCTGATCAGTCTTGCTAGTTTAGTGAAGCTAAGACTTGGGACTGGTGAAAGGCTGCTAAAGTGAGCAAGGTTATACATGCTAATAAATCGTACCAAAAGTTCATTATGCATACCAAATGCAGGGGTGAAGTGTGTGTTAGGTGTGTTTTAAAAGAGTTCCCACATTATTCAGTATGGAAGTTTTGTAAGTTTCATTTATTAAAAAAAGAAAAAAAATTCAAAAAAAAGAAAGAAAGAAGGAGAAGCATCTTGCAGCTTAAAATTGACCCAGACTAGCTAATAACTAGACCTTCTAAACAAAACCTTGCAAACTAGTTGCTGAAATGAATAGAAATAGATCAAATTCCAGCAATTATAAAGTTACAAAGTACCTCAAATCTTCAAATCCAGCAAGTTCCATCCTTTTGTATATATTGCTTGGTAATTTAATCATATATAGTCAAAGGGACATAAACACAACAAGGGGATATAATGAAAGTACATAAAAAGTATGCAAGAGAGAAACAAACTCTTTATTGCTATAGACTATTTTTATTGAAATTTTCCAGCCTTGAAATCGGACTAATTTCAAGAATAACCACTTACAAATAAAGTTTGTATTTTTCGTGGCCCTCTAATTTCTCCATCACATAGTTTACTAGATTGTCTTGAGAGTAGCTTTTCCTTTATTACCATCCATAGGGTAAAAGAATGTAGCAAGAATTGCTGAGGAAAACCAATAGATATCCATGTAATTCACCATAGGTTTGTTACTGCTAACAGAATTCAATGTATCACTAGAGTTATAAACTCCACTTGGAGAGGAAAGTCGAGTAGTAGTCATTTTTATTACTTGAGAAATCAGTTGTGGGAATACCCCTACCCTTTTTGAATCTTCTAGTCTCATTCTCTGTCACTTCTAGCAATTAGAGTAAAACTTAGGTATAATAATTTAGATGCAGTGTATTAAGTTCTCTAATTAAATTCAAAAACTTGAATGCATTGTCCAATAAAACAAAATTAGTGTTTCTTTTTTTAAAGATAATTAAATTTAATCCAATCATAGAATTCAATTGAGAAATCTAATATACTGTACCTAAGATGTTGTACTTAAGTTTTACCTTAACAATTATCAGCAACAATTTGGCTATGGGTATAATGTTGGTTATCATGCTCTAAGATTTAATTTATTTATTTATTGAGATTTTCAATAGCATGCTTTGTGCATAATTTTTTGACTCGGCAAAGAAGTCCATTGAAGGATGCCTAAACACAATGAAATATGGTCTTTGATAAAGAGTTAGCATAGATTATTAGAATTCCAATTTTAGATATTATAATCATAATAAAATTACAAGTTACCTCTTTTGATTTGGCCTTACCACAGTGTAGTCCATAAACTTTCAATTTTTACATTTGACCTTCTAAAGTTTGGATTAAAATGAAATTATTAGGGTTTTGTCCAAAGTACCCCTATTGGTTTTTTTAACCAAACCTTAAGGTGCTAAAATGCAACAGTTGAAAAAGTATGTGGGACTAAGTTGTGATTGGATCAAACCATTATGGGGTCATTTGTTTGTCCAAAAAAAAAAATCATCTGTTAATTTGGATGGAACCTAACCATGTCATTTTAATCCAAACTTTAGGGGTCAAATGTAGTAATTGAAGTTTGTGACTAAATTGTGATAGGGTCAAACTATAAAGGGGTACATTATCATGTGATGAGCATAATTATTTATCTATTTATTTACTTTTATTTTTATAAAAGGTGCTATGATGTGTACCGAATGTGGTTATCATGGTTTTAAAATCTTGATGTTAAGTCATAGATTCTCAAATAGTTATTTATTTTTCTATGAAGCTTATAATTAAGACAGAATTGAAATGTTTATATTAGGTGGTCTCTTAATTTTAGCAATCAGTAATATGGTCCGTGAGAAGAATGTGAACCATGCTTTCTTTAAAGTCTGAATATTGGAAAATTATATTTTAAAGATTGTTTTGACAAGGGAGTTGCTGATGCTGGTAGACTTATTTTTTCCACATAAATATCGAAGCACCAATGAATTTGGAATCACCAAATTAAGGTAATATTTGTTACAAAAGCCATTGGGATATATACAAATGATGTTATAAGAATTACAACGAACATTTTGATTACATACAAAATTTGATTAAAAACGAATTACAGCTTCGTGTAAAAGCACATATGAAGCAATCAAATATGAACAACTCGTTCATTACAAAAGGAAATTCATGGATATTTATATTTAAATGGAGGGCTCCAGTAAGAAACGTGTGACCATCCAAAGAATAAGATCACACAACCTCAAACCTTAAGAAAGGACTGATTTTCTTTACATGATTATATCCATAGAACTCTTACAGCCAATACTGCAACGAGAAAGTATCTCATGAGGCCAGTTTAAGGAGTGTTCCTCTCATATTTGGCGGGTCTAATTATACTCTTGTGGGATCTGTATGTTATGAGGGAAACGTTGCATAAACTGGTTTCATAAGATAATTTTTCTAGTACATAAACTGGTTTCATAAGATAATTTTTCTAGTGCAACATGGCCCGCATTGAAGAAAATCTTATTCTTATCCAAAAATAAAATAAAAGTAACTTGACTAAAGATATCTTTGTTTGCCAAAGGAAATAACAATTTTATTCGTGAGAAATTCTACTTAAAAATATAAAATTATATTTATAAAAATAAGAAAAGAAAAAAACCAACAACGTTTGTACACAAGCAGTCTATCAAGAAACCTAGAGTTGCACAAACAGTGATGTATCACCAAAACATGCCAAAAGAATTATTAGGTGTGGACGCTGAAAAGCAAGTCCTTTTTTCTGAAGTCAAGTTATAGTCAAGCATGAGAGACAACACAACTATCATATCTCCTTTGAAACAAAAGAGAAAGAAAGAAAAAAAAATGTAAATCTGGCGTTAGCATTAATAAATTATGTAAAATATAGTAAAAATGGAAGACCTGCCATTTGAGTGGCTTCAAGAACGATAACCTATATGCATATTTGCATTCTGAATAACCTCAGGTTGTATGTATAGCAATTGCACAAAAAGTCTTTTGTTTTGTATAATCCACCCACAAACTTCAGTCCTTGCAGTTCAATTCCCTTTTAGATTTCAAAGAATCACTTTATTTGTGTATTTTAAAAAAAAAAAAAAAATTCTTTTAGGCTACTTTGTGTTCATTTTTGTGTGCACCAAGTAGTCCATTCTCATAATAAAATGCCTTCAGGTCATAATATGCAAAACTCCCACTTTTGTAGGTTTTGGAAAGGTGATTGGTAGATAGTTATATCTTTTTTTTTTTTTTTTTTTTTTTGAGAGGTTAATTCTTGAACTCAAACAAGCTATATATCACTTTTGATGGAAGGCACTTGCCATTGTACCTAGTCCGGACTTCAATAGAATACTATTGCTTAAAAAATAAATTAACTGAAGATTGATGATGATATGGTTAAGATGCTCTTCATTGGGCTGCTGGAAAATATGTGTAATAAAAATTGAAATCCCATGTCTCAAGTTTCTCATTGTTTGAGGGTGTGCTCACCACCAGAGAATGGTGGCAAAAGTCAAGTGCTATATATTTTCTAAGGGCCAAGTCTGTTCAAGAAGGCTCAGTCTTGGGTATCTTTTGGCTTGTTAAGTTTAGAGGGTTCAAAGGCATTGATGCTGCAGAGATTTACTAATTGAAATTTAATTGTTCTTTTTTACTAGCAACACCACCAAAAAATAAAAAAAAAATAAAAAACTCTATTGCCAAGTAGAGTTACTTATTTTATCCAATGGGATATATGGTTGTATGATCTTATAAACTTAGTTTTTAGAAGAAACTGGAAAGTGTAGACAGAATTCAGTTACCTTTGCAAATTGTTAAACTTGAAAATGTTAGCAGTTGCAATAACCTACCTATTAGAATCACTGAATTCTTGCATACTTGGGCCTTGATTGAATTTGTATGTCCTGAATACAGATCTAGTGTAAGAAGAATTATTTGCAAGGACTGAAGTTTGTTGGTGGATTGGATTCCTAACATATGTGGCATGAGAAGCAAGAGGGCATAATCTTACCAGGTCAGACAATGCATACACCTATAAGTCAGGGTGCATTCATGGAGAACAAGATACTGACACCTCATTCAGGAACTTCTGAATCATCACGAAAGAGGAAGTTAATAGCTGTTGATAAGCAACACACCATTTCTGAATCTGTTCATGAATATGGGTTCCCTAAAGAGATTGAAGAAAATTCCCTTGAATTGTTTTTAAATCAAAGTCAACTGTCAATTAAAACAGTTGGCATCAGGAATCAATCTAAGAAAGATCAATTTGATGGTCAGAATACTCTCCCGGCAACTCGACAAAATTGTAATGGATATTACAGAAATGGAGCTGAGAAAATAAGCATTGCATCCCCAAGCGTGCTGCCTCAAAGTGATCAGGCTTCAAATTGTGAAGGAATAGAAGTTGCCTCAACTGTTGGACCAGGCTCTTTGTTAGCCCCTGCGTCTGTTGAACAAAAATACAAAAATGATATGTCACTGCAAAATGAACTCCAATTTAGCAGTGGCCCTTCAGGTGTTGGCTTGGGTGATAATTATAAAAAGGAAAATGGTAGAGCTCATGGAGACAGCAATAGCCAAATAGTGAAGAAAGAAGAAGGATCAGAAGTTGAGAATATTAAGCATGCTTTGGAAGAAACTTCACCTAGAAATGGTAGTTGTTCTGCTGCTGTGAATATTAGGCATGATCTAACGCATGGTTCTTTGAAGTCCACCGACAGAAGGAAATTACTTGTCAGAAAAGTGGCTCCCACATTTGCTGAGAAGCTCTGGGATGGGTCCCTTCAGTTGAATTCTTCTGTAAATGTGTTTGCAGTTGCCTTCTTTAAGAGGTTTATTCATCTTCTTTTAAAAGTTCAATTCTTTTTTTAATAGACACTTGAAAATGAAATTCATGGTTGGATTTTTGTCCACGTAACATTTATCACTGTTGCTTGTTCTTTTCTTTTAGTTGCGCCCACCCCCCCACACACACACACAAAAAGAAACATAGTTAACAGGATAGAGATTGTAGTAGAATGGAACACAGGTGTCTATTGCAAGGAAAAATAAAATTATTTTAATGTCTCCTCTTTTGTAAGAAAATCTGCAAGAAGATTTAGCTGTCCTAGTAATCTTTTGATTGTTCTAAATTATGCATTTCCCCTGTTTGTGCAGACTGACCACCCCCTCCCCCCCCCCCCCCCCCCCCCCCCCCCCCCCCCCCCCCCAAAGATGTCTCTCCCCTATTTGTCAAACGCCCATATGAATGAGTCACAAGTTGGTCCTACTATAGTCTGGCGTCCACAACGTGAAATCTCTATAAGTTGCTCTGATGGAAGCTACCAATCTGGAAGTTATCCCTCTAATATTATAAGGGATTTCTTCTAATGTTGCTTTATCCTTGAGTTGTTTACAGTGAGCACTAATCTGAAGACATTTTTGTTTGAAGTGAAGTAAATAGTATTTTAGGCATCATAGCACAGAACATGGTTTTTGTTTAGTATTACACTTCCATTGCCAATACAATTCCACTTTTCCTATAGACCCTATAGACCTTGGATATAAAGCTGATTTTTTGCTTTCATTTGATTGATGCTGGCTGTTGGAATGCTTCATGCACATAAAATTCGTTGCCTTGTGGGACATATAATTCATTAATCACTTAGCATGCTCTTATTGAAAGGAAAAAAAAAGTCACTTGGTGCGATATAGAACTCCATCTCAAGCAATTTGCCTTGTAGACTACATTCCCAATTGTTTGGGATAATAAACAACAACCAAACATGATATCCACCATGTATGTATAATCTTGAAAGGGTTAAATTTTTTATTGTTAACCTGTGTACGATGATCTTCATGTGTAGCGGTGAGAGGATGCCTAATATCAAGTGGTGTCAATCTGTAGAAGTCAAAGGCAAAGTGAGGTTAGAGGCTTTTGAAAAATATATTCAAGATCTTCCTCGCTCACGAAACCGAGGGTTGATGGTATGACGCTCTTACTTTTGCCCATCATCATGAAATAAGAATTTATATTTCAGGGTCTAAATTAGTTTTATAGAAGTAAATTGAAGATCTGCCTTGCTTATGCTACTCACTTGCTGATGATTAGTACATGAGGAAACTGGATAGTAAGTTTCATTTGCTTCAATGATAATAATGTAAAGGAATGAATGTTATTTTCTGATAGAAAAAAAATGATCACAGACAATGATAGAAAATGCATGTTATATCAATATAGTTATTTTCTCAGATGCTGTTAGGATGAACTATTAAAAAGTGGAAGGAGGAAAGAAAAAACAGAAATGATGGAGAAAATATGGTTAGTTTGTTAGAATCAAAAGACAAAACGAGAACAACCATGATTTTTTCAACTCACTGGTGGATCAAAGGACTTTGGAGGCAATTGAGAATTCAAATGTGGTGCATTCCAGCAATTTATGAAAAGTTTCTGCTAATATAGAATCAGATTGCCTGGGGTGACTTCGCTGTAAACTGAAAGAGTTTCTGAAAAAGAGTGGCTGATTTTCTATTAACTTCATGAGTTAGATTATATGCATGACCGAAAGCAATTTATAGGAGGTACAGGAGTGTACATTAAAGGTGTCAGCGGAACTGGATTGTGCATTAAAGGTGTTACAGTTTATTCTGCTGATGTTGACATGCGAAAATTGCAAATAGTTATGTGTTCATTGGGAAGGATAGGAGTTGAGACCCCCCCCTCTCCTTTTTATCTTCTTCCAGAGATCTCATCTTGTGTAATATTTAGCATGATTGTGTGAGAAAAGATGGATTTTTTTTGTTTGTTTTGGGTGCTCTCAATACCAGATTTGTGTGGTAGGAGGCTTCTGTTGCCAAAATTGTTATAAAGATCTTCACTATGGTCATATTGAAGTTTCGAAAGTTAATTTTAATTTATAATTGGGGGGATATGGTTAATTTTAATTTATAATTGGGGGGATATGGTGATTTTGGAGAATCCTTGAAATGAAGAATTATAAATTAGTGCCAATATAAGCCATGTGCCTTGTAGCTTAACTAGTTGGATATCCTAGTATTTCTAACAAAAACATCTAGGGTTCAAATCCCCTCTCTCCCTAATAATATTTTATCAAAATAAATTAATTTATTAATGAATGCCAATATAGAATTCTACTGTATATTATGTGGACTAGAGTGTTTAGTTGTTAATATATAAATTAATAGAAGACCCTTGAACTGCCTAAAAGCAGGGGAAGCATTTTGACCCTAGACAATGGACAGCATTTGGATTTGTTGAGCTTTCATGCTATTTCAAAATCACATATTGCATACTTGCAAAGTTGCATATATTAGGTCATAGGTTATATAGAAACTACATTTGTGGTGGTGCTTGATGATTGTGTTTGTAAATTAAAAGAGAGTTTTAGTGTGATGGTTTGAATCCCTTTTTGAATTCCGAGTTTTTTTTGTCCCATCTCTACACCTTGCGCAAATCCAACCCAAGATTTTCCTGCTACTCTGTTTCGTAGACATGAATCAGCTAGATAACCAATGAGTCATATGTAGTCTAGTCCTTGACCCACCATTAACTGAAAGTATGGACTATAAAAGATCTTGAGCAATAACAACTTGTGCACCCAGATATCCTGCATTTATGGGATTATGTGCCATAAGATCATGTCTGGTTAAGTGAGACAAGAAAATTTTCATTAACTATTGACCAGTTAATTTAATAAAAACCAATCATTTTGGTTGCTATAATAAATATGAATCAGTTGGCAGGTTAAGTGATAAAAATCAGGCGAATGTTGCTATAAGACCATCTGTGCTCTATAGCATTGAATGTTGGGCTATTAAGAAGCAAAATGTTCATAAAATAAGTGTAGTTGAAATGAAAATGTTAAGATAGGTAAGTGGAAATACAACGAAAGATATGTTAAGATAGTTTGATTGTGTGCAAAGGAGAATGATTAATGCACTAGTGAGAAAGAGTATTTAAGTTGAAGGAACAAAGAGAGGTAAGACAACTAAAAAGTATTTTTAAAAGTAGTAAAAAATAACATGATAATTAAGGAGGTGTTATAGATTGGATAGGATAGAATGATGGGGAATATTAGTAACAACCCTGATTAGTCTATTGAGGATCCATAGCTGACCCTAAAATTTTGGAACTTAGGCTTTATTGATAAGAGGCCAAAACATGTCTCATGTAATTCTATAACTACTGACAATTTTACAATGCTAGGATATGAATTACTTATTGCATGATAAGATTCTTGATTCTATTTCCTATGAATAATATCTTAGATGCATTTTGAGATTTATACTACCTAGAGACCCAACATGTTGCATGTTATACACTCACATGAGATTTAATTAATCTTAGCATTTGTCTTCAGGTAATATCACTTTGCTGGAAAGAAGGGTCTTCTAAAACTGGACTGGCAGGCATGAAAAAGGTGAGTCAGAAAGAGTAATTTGGAAATTATTAACAGCTGGTACGGATTTAATTGTTAAATGCTAAAGCGGAATCATAGAAATTTCTGATGAAAAGATGATAATTTTTTTTTCTTGTCATCACATTAAACAGGTTGCAAAAGGGTACAAAGAAGGGGAGAGGGTTGGCTTTGCACAACTCTCTCCAGGTATTGATCTTTACATCTGTCCTCGTAGTGAGACCATTATCACAATACTTGCTAAACATGGGTTCTTCAAGGGCATGGCTGCTGTTGAAGACAACCAAGATTCCTTGATTGGTTGTGTTGTGTGGCGAAGGAACCGAGCAACTTCAAATACTGATGTAAAGAAACTGAATAAAAAGAGTTGTTCCTTGACGGAGCGGCCTGTCAATTCACCTTCTGACTCTTCTACTCAAAGAAGTGCAGAAAATAATTTGTCTCATACACAACCAGCTGAGGAATCCTTCCCAGTTGCGTCAGCTACAGATTATGCAACTCTTGAGAGTATAGGAAATAATAGTATTGAAAGCAAGAATGTTAAGCATAGTAATGCCCAACTTGAGTTTCGTAATCCTTCCACCAGTTCTAAACCCTTGCCAACACCTTCAGTCCCAAGTGATTCTCTATCTGTTTCAGTGGGAATCAAGACATCATGTTCTGACTGTGACTCTCATCAAGGTTCTTTGGGACAGTCATTCAAAGTTGAAGCTCCTCAAATGCACAATTCAGGACAAGAGAAACCTAAACCGAGTTTGGAACTTCAAACACCTGTCCTGTCTCTTCCATCTAATGTCACAAAGAAAGTTGTGTCTGTGCCTGACGATGATGATCTTCCTGAATTTGACTTTGGGACTTCATCCGGTATTTCTCAGACTATAACAAGCAAGCCTCTAGATGCTTATATAAGGGAGAAGAAACTTTCAGCTGAAGGATTTAGGAATATTGATAGGTCCCTGCCTCCAACAGTGTCACTAATTGTCAATCATAGACTATTGGAAAATTCAAATATTGCACAGCTTCCCCTAGGTGCTGTTCAGAAGAAGACTCCCCTGAAGAATTTTTGTGAAAGCAACAGTATCTCCAGATTTCCCATTGTGGAAGGAAAACACACTGCCCAAACCATAGCTGTCACCACACGAGGTAGCACTAGTGCTGTTCCATGTGCAAAGAATCTTTTTCATGATGATGATGACATGCCTGAATGGTGTCCACCTGACGTTGAGCTTCACAGGCAATCGGTTCCAAAGACAAATTGGCCATTAACAACTTCAATCAACTTCAAAGTGCCAAACTCAATGTTTGAAAGTTTCCATGCTACTCCAAGTCCTCTGCTTCCTTCTACATCTAGGGTTGCTATTCCTCCACCATTTGCTACTCAAACACTCCCTTCTGCATATAATTGCCTCAATGAAGTAACTATGAGACCTGTGCAGACAAGACCAGCTGTTGGACATATGCAAAGGGGTCCAACTTCTTTGATGAGATTCAATTCTAATTCTCTATTGACACCTACTTTAAACACATTTGATGTCAAATTTCCTATCCATCATGCTGGCTGGAGAGGCTAGAGGTAATGATGCTTGGAAGGAGCAACACAACTAGTAACCTGAGTCCTGACACCTTGAACTGTATGTGAAACAGTAAAAAAACTTCGTAGAGAATATTGCTTCAGGTAGAAAAGACACTGAAGAAGTGTGATTTAAATAGGGATTTCAAATTGTAGATATTACATAAGCAGAAATTTGATGTGCAGGCTCATGCTTAGGGTCTTTTGTTTTCATATACATACATATATATATACATATATATTCATTTCTTTGATATTCTGGTCACAAAATGCTCCGACCATGCGTCAATTAGAAAGTGCATATGAGGATTTCTCAGTCTAAGAAATCGAACCCTGCCATGGCTCAAGAGTCAAGCCATAAAGATGACAATGATATGCAAACTCATGGCATCTCTTATCTTATTAGTAATATTGAAAAATTATAGAATATTATTTTATTGATAATTTCTCCAACATAATATAATTCTTTCTGATTCAGCTTCCAGTTAATAATAAAAGTTATTTTGTTCCCACTAAAATAAAATATAAATTAACTCTTTCTTTTGGTGTCCATAAAATATGCAAGCAATATATCCTGGGAAAGGTCTTTCAAATTGTAAGAAATTAATAGCTCATAAATTTAATTCTAACTATTAGATTCGCAAAATTCAATTAATGTACAAAACATTATTAATAGACTATTACATTTGCAAACTAAATATACAAACCTTATACCACAGAATTTTAGTTCTAACATCCTAGCACCATATTCTCTAACATATTTAAAAGTCATGTTAATGGATGTCCTTAAGGCAATTATTAACAAATCTCAGTAGGAAAGTTTTGACATCATTTTTATGGGAAATATAAAAAATTGTGAACAACATTTATTGTTTTATCACTTTCTCAATAAAATATTTCTAAAAATAATTCCTAAACAAATGTTCTTAGGACATTGGTGAACATTTCCCCATATTTAATATTACATTAGTAATCAAACTTATTGAATAAAACAAGTTTATCAAAAAAATATTGGATAAAACAAAAAATAAATTTAGCCTACTTTGGGTGTTGATTTTGCTGAGTATAACAATAAATTATTAGGTCCATCGGGAGGACTGTTAAAATGGTCATTCCAACTAATGAAATAATAATACTTATATAAATGTGTGAGTCGAATTCCAAATCAGTACCAAAAAAAAAAAAAAAAACCACTAGGTGATGCCATATATGCATAAATGACAGTATTTTATTGGTTAGAAGAACCAGGACTAGTTCTTCTAGTAGACCTAATAATCTCTCGATGGTAACAGTAACTTAGTATGTGAGTGTAAGGTGGATTTTCTTTCTTTGTTGTGTGTACTGTTACTTTATGAGTGTGCCCTGCCACATCATCTTGGTGGTAACCAACTTCCCTCTAGACACAAAAGCAAGAAATTAGCTAATCTTGTAATAACGTAACACACAAGTCTTCACAACTTCTCTGCCCCCTCTCTCTCTCACTCTCATTCTCATTGCATCTTTCTCTTACAATCTCTCTCTCTCTCCTACGCAAAAAGTTGTCTTACTTCCTCTTGCAACCTTCCTCGTTATCTTCATTTTCTTCTTCACTAAAAAGAGAATGAAAGCAGGGGCGGCTCAACCATAAGACCATTTTGGCTATAGCCTATGGCCCCCAAATGGAAGAAGCTCCCTAAAATAGAATATTTTATATCTATATTATACTCTTTTTGATATTCCAAAATTTTCAATCTTCCTTTTACTCTTCTTTTTACTCTATAAAAATTAAAATTAGAATTAATAGTTTTTGAGACAAATTCATTACTGAAAATTTGTTGTTCAATAACTAAACTCCAACATTGCCAAGAGAGATAGTGACCATATAAAATATGATCTCCTGATCCTGATACTAATTATTCAATATTTTCGGAATTAAAAGTTTTAAAATACATTTTATAATTATAAAAAAATAGTCCAATTAATGTATTAAATTATATAAAAAAGGTTGGATTCTTTTTTATAAGTCATATATCTCTTATAAAATATTAACAATATATTTTACATTTGTGTCTGACCCCAAAATATGTGGAGTCGGTCCTAGAATAGGCCATACTTTGCGAGAACTGTGAATTTGAGCGAGGTTTGAAAAGAATATGTTTAACGTAGGATTGAGGTATTTAATAGAAATGACATCGTTTAGAATTTACAAGTTTTAAAAAAAAATTATTTTAAATTTAAAATACTTTGCGCATGTGAAAAATCTTCATAGAAATGTATGGTCATATTTTGCATGAAAGACATTTAGCATGCCAATAACATGGTTAATATTTCATGATTTTGACATGAACATAGTGATCTTAGTACAAAGAAACCAAATCAAGGGTAAAGTTGTTTTAAAAAAAAGCAAATATCAAATTGATGGTTTTGCAAAGAAATGTTCAACGAGTACCACTGGTGGGATATTCGAAGAAACTAATAACTTTTTATAAATGGTCTCACTTTAAATTATTGTGTTAGGCCACAAAATGTGTTGAGCCGAACTTGAATGAAAGAACCCACCAACAGCAAACTTTCCTCCATATGAAACCGATAAACCCCACTGAATCTTATTAGTATGAGCACAGGGCAATTGAATGACTTACACGTGAAGTGTAAGAGGTTCATCCCAAACTACAAAGACGTAGCCGTGTCTTATAAGGTTCTTCTGCATTATGTTCGACGAGCACACCTTTCCAAGTGGGTGATATCCAATTCTTATAATTGGTTTCGACACAGCCAATTGAGAAGAAAATTTATGTCCACACTTCAACCTACATCCTAGAAAACTCTGACCTCACCTACTTTGCTTTCATTGAGCAAAGAATTGTGAGCCATGTATGTTTCTCTAATTCTAAGGTCAATCAAGTATGTCATAGGTTCTCTTTTAAAGAATCCCCATGTTTTTTTTTTCCATAGACGATACACTTATTCTTGATTCTGATGAGTTCTTGTTGGATGGATCTTTGCATGTTGTGGTTGAGATGCAGATATTAGATGAAACTCGTCATATAGATCCTACTTGTTATCGTAGGAAGATTTCTTGGAGGATACAGAATTTTGGGCTCTTTACGGAGCTCATTCAAAATCATGCAGTAACAAGTCTTCTCAAATTGTTGTGAATGGAAAAGAGAGTGATGGGATCACTATTTGGATGTGACTATGAACATACTTGAGTAGTCTGACTAGTGTATATGTATATATAAGATTCAAATGTCAAACTTGGATTGTGTTTGGAGCAACAAGATCTTTATGAAGATGTCTAATTTAAATGATCAAGTCGAAATCAAGGTGTTATTGCATGTGATTGACTACGCTTATCATATCAACCCTAAGGGTTATTAGGAGATATTTAGTACCAAGGAAAAGATGGATGGGAGTTACAAGTATCGAATCATTTGGAAAATATCAAATTTTGAAGAAGTAGAAGATAATAGATGCTTGATTTCAAACTTGTTCAATGATAATTGAAATACTGACCTTGAATCTCATAGTTTATCCTTGAGGTATGTGCTTGCTACTTTTTGTTAAAATTATGTATGATAAATTTGTTAGTTTGTGTTTCATAAAGTTGTAAGTTTGGTAAAAAACTGAACTAATCACTAAAACTTGATGTGAAGAGGGAAATCTATGACTCCACCTAAGGACCTTTCCTTTTTTATAGATATAAAGGAGGATTTTAAAACCTGTGAAGACTTCATAGTCTACTATCGGTTACTAGTCCATAATTAAAAAGATGAAAATAAGCATGATTTTAGGCATGCACTAGATTGCCCCTCTATGGATAGAACTCAGTGGGGATGGTCAGACTTCATGAGTCTTGATAGCATATATTGTTGTAACATATATTACTACAAAAAAAAAAAATGTTTATTACCACAAAAAAAAAAAAAAAAAATTTATTGCAATAACATCAGAATCATTACAATAAAATTTTAGATAATAGATGTGGGCTACAAAATATTTCGTTGCAAGAAAATTTAAATATTTTAATGACAATCTTGATGTAATAATATTTTTATGTCTAATACCACTATACTAATTTTATTGTATTATCATTAGATGTAATAGACTTATTTTGATGTAGTATATTAAATGAAAAATTTTGACTTTTTATTTGCTTCTTCTAATGTTGCCATATAAATTTTGAAATCCAATATTTTTTCCCATATACTTTTGAAATTCTATACTTTTGACTTTTAAGTTACTTTGAAATTTTGAAATCCTATACTTTTTGTTTGCTTCTTCTAATGTTGCCACATAAATTTTGAAAATCCTATATTTTCACTAAGAGAGAGAATGACAGAACCCACCAAACTTTGCTCCGACCCACATATTTCACAAAACTTTACTAGAGTAAGCAAAGATCAATTGAATGACCACCACATGAAGTGTGAGTGGATCATCGGGAACTATAAAGACATAACACTCGGGTCTCAAGATGGTCTTTTGCTCACAGATTTTGAAGTGGGTGAATTCCGATTCACCCACCTGGTTTACAGAGATCCAGTTCTGAAGACATTTATTTTTGGCTCCTTCATTCCAAAAGACCCTAACATTACATGCTTAGCCTTCATAGAGCACAAAATTGTGAACCAGGCATGTATATTTGATTCTAAGGTTGATCACCTATGTCACAGGTTCGATTCTAAAGAATACTCGTATGCTTTTTCTATAGATGATGCATTTATTGATTCAGATGATTTCTTACTGGATGGTTCTCTACATGTTATTTTTGAAATGCACATATTAGTTGAGATTGATGGTTATCGTAACAATATTTCTTGCGTTATATGGAATTTTGGGCTCGTGAAGGAGCATATCCAAAATCGCGTAGTAGCAAGTCCTCCCATTGAGATTTGTAAGTTTGTGATTCGTAGATCTGAGAGGGATACTCAATCAACCTCTAGTTGTCAAATTGTTATGAATAAGAAAGAAGGTGATGGAGATTATTTGGAGGTGACTATGTAGTAAGCCGACCGGTGTATATATAAGTTTCAGATTTCAGACGGTGTTTGGGGCAACAACATCTTTACGAAGATGTCTGATTTAGATGATGAAGTCAAAATCAAGCTGATATTGCATGGGATTGACGAAGCACGTTATATCAACTCTAAAAGCTATCTAGAGATATTTTGGATTAAGGAAAAGATGGATGGGGATTACAAGAATCGAATTATCTAGAAAATATCCAACTTTTCTTACTTGAAGAATGTATTGAAGAAGAAGAAGATAGTGGATGCTCGATTTCAAACTCCGACAATGGTTTTTAAAACACTAGCTGTTAGTCTCATAGTTTATCCACGAGGTATGTGTTTCTTACTTTGTGTTAAAATTGTGTTTCATAAAGTTGTAAGTTTGGTGAAAAAAATTTAACTAATCACTAAAACTTAATGTGAACCAGGAAATCTCAGACACCACCTAAGTACCTTTCCTTTTTTTTATAGAAATGAAGGAGAATTTCAAAGGAGGTTTCTTAGTCTACTATTGGCTACTAGTCCACAATCAAAAAGATAAAAATAAGCATGTTTTTAGACATAGACTAGAACACCCTTCTATGGATAGAAATCAATATGGATGGTCAGACTTCATGAGTCTTGACACCCTATATGATGAGGGGTGGTGTTATACATATGATCAGAGCATCGTGTTAGATGCTGAACTGTATATGTTCAAGGGTTTCGAAGAGTTGAGCGCTTCTAATGGAGCATATAAATGGAGGTTGAACAACTTTTTAGCATTAAAAGAAATCAGGGAAACTTAAACACTATAGAGCAAAATATTTGAAATTGGTGGCTACAAGTTTCAAATTGGTAAGATGGTATTGTTAATTGATTTAGTTGTTGGTTTCTTTGTTTAGTATATGATTTTTGATTCCAAGATAGCTTCCATCATTATCATGCAGGGCTCTATATGCTCTTTGGTGTCATTTGTGCATACTTGGAGTGTGTAGCTGATCATGGTAAGAATCTTAAAGTTAGCTACAAGTTGTTTGTGTTAAATGAAAAAGACTCTGCCAAAAGTCTACAGAAGGTGTTTTCTCTCTATACAAAGACTGGACAGAATACTTGTAGTTATGTTGTTCCTTGGTTCAACAAATTCTTGAAGATACGGGAAGAAAATTCTGGCTTTCTAAATGATGATGCAGTCATTATTTATTGTGAGATTCTTGATTACAAGGATGTAGAGGTTAGTTTCAATAGTACCCAACTAGTTTTTTTGTGAGTTACATTTAGTAAGCTGATGTCCTTTTTGTCTAAATTCAATGTGTACACATATTGAGTTCTTTCTTCTTCTTTGGATATTCATGCTACCAGGTTTTGGCCTCAAACAATAATCAGAATATTTGCAATCAACTTGTTGACACCCCATTTTTGTAACCCGCATTTAACCTCACATGGAGGGTAAATGAGTAATTTCGCCTCGGAAATATGCATCTTAATTCTTGTCACTAGTCCTTAATCTCACTTTAGGAAATATGCATCTTGATTCTGGTCACTAGTCTTTAATCTCACTTCACCAAAATGATCTTGATATTGTAACGATCAAATTGACTGGTCATAAGTCCTAATCGGACCATCAGATTGAAAGTTATCATCAAATCAAGTTTTAATGGCCGAGATGCACTATCACAAATTGAGTCCAACTCTATGTGATTATGAAAATTGATTCCAATTGGTTATAATTATAATCGATTTGAGATTAATGATGTGTCATGATTTGATTGGTTATGATTACATTTTATGGTGAGATTGCATACATCTAATTAATTAGATAGATAAATATTAATTATTCAATGAGTAATTTGTACAATTATCTTTTAATTAAGGTAAATTGGGAACCAATTAAGTCTGAATGGGAGTAATTGGAGCCATTTAATGTTAATTGAGAGTTAATTTGGGACATATTAATGTTAATTGTGCTGAAATAATTTTCTAACAAATGACCTTTGCTCACCATTTCATCAATATCTCTCCGAATATTTTGAATCTGTAAATGAGGTTAATTTTCCTAGAAACTAGGCATCCGGGACTTCAATTTGAGCACAAGAAAGAGACGATTCCGATCAGAATTGAGTCAGATATTATTTTTCAAAATTGGCTCTACAAGCTGTTACAGCAGCTACGGAAAAACCGAATTTTGGCTTGCTCCTCACTCTCGCCAATCTTCACATTTAATGCATCAGATTTCCCCAAAGTTTAATGAAGTCTAGGTTCATGATTCTTTGTCAACCCTTATTAAATGGCTTTCCATTCATATTTCCTCCACCACTACTAAATAAACCCTCATTCTCCTTCATTCCAAGACGCACAAAAAAAACCCTCTCTCTTCCCCTTTCTTGAGTTCTAGTGAAGTTGAATAGTCTTGTCATATTTTCATCTTTTTGAGATTCAAGGTATTGAGTGAGACTCACTCTTTCTCTTCTAACTCTTCTTTTCCTCCACCCTTAAGATCTCTACCAAGAGTCTTCTCTTCCACCATATGGATCTTGCATGAAGGTATAATCCCTCTCCCTAACTTATTTTTTGTGTTGCCATGATGAGAATTTAAGATTAAAAGACGAAAGTAACTATTTAAATTCTTTTGAGTATGTTTGAATGTTCTTAAATGTTCTTATGCGTTCTTCACATGTTCTTGGTTGTTCATCACATGTTCATGCATAACACTAGTTTTAATCTTAAGTCCACATCAAAAATATGAAAAAACATGTTTGTTTCATAATTCTTTTAAATCCTTGAATCTAGGATATCACAATCCACACACATTCACTAGAATTTATTTTTCAATCCAAATGAAACGCTTAATAAATTGAATTAAGGTTTATTACATGCACACACTTTAAATTCAACATGCAAATTGATTGATAACATATTGGATAATGTGATATGAATGTTGGCCACCATAGTCTAGAAAACTGGTTTTACCAAACAAGGTGGGTGTCTAACACCTTCCCACCTTGTAACATAGTCTCCGAACATAGATTAAGGGTTGATAGACCAAGGTTTATCCTTGTAATTTTCAATTTCTAGATTGTAACTAGGAAACAAAGTTATGTATTTTATCTTAGATTGTATATAGGAACAAAGCCATGTAATTTTCCTATGGTCAATGTAAATTCAATTAAAAATTAACAAAATGAGGAATTTTTCAATTTTTATTTTCTTATTTATCCCAATAATTAAATAAGTAGCGACTCCATTGTAAAACCTTTAGTCTAAAGAGGAAAATATAACTAGTCAACCTTCATTTTGAGAGGTAATAACACGACTTTACCTATTCACGTAGGTTTGGCCCAACATCTTAAAAAAAGGGGCTAGGGGCACGGTTTCTCACACAGCTCACTAATTCTGATGAAGAAAAATTGATTATCAAAATCTTCAAAAAACTTTCAAGTGAAGTGTGTTTCCAGAGAGGTGAAGATGATTCTCCACAACAATTGTTTTTGGAAGAAGAACGTTTGTTGGGTGTTGGTGGATTGGCTAGACTTCTACTCAAGCTGCAGCAGTGTTACTTTGATGGTCCTAAGGATGCTGATATATCCCTGTAACAGACAATTAATGATGTATTACTACAAATAATTGTTCAGTGTTGCCAGTCTGCACTGTAACAACATGTGAGTCTCTTCCAATATATTATCTATTTTTCTTGTATATGATGCTCAAGTATCAACATATATGTTTGGTAGTGTCATCAGGTTTTCGATTCTATATGTCAATGGAACTTTAGCAATGAATTGGGGGAACAGATATTGCTTCAAGTTCCCACTTTCTTAGCAGATTTAAATGATGGAGCACTATACTAGTTTTATTGTATTATCATTTGATGTAATAGACTTATTTTGATGTAGTGTATTAAATGAAAACTTTTGACTTTTTGTTTGCTTCTTCTAATGTTACCACATAAATTTTGAAATCCTATATTTTTTCCCATATAATTTTAAAATCCTATACTTATGACTTTTAAGTTACTTTGAAATTTTGAAATCCTATACTTATTGTTTGCTTCTTCTAATGTTGCCACATAAGATTCAAATGTCAAACTTGGATTGTGCTTGGAGCAACAAGATCTTTATGAAGATGTCTAATTTAAATGATCAAGTCGAAATTAAGGTGTTATTGCATGTGAATGACTACGCTTATCATATCAACGCTAAAGGTTATCAGGATATATTTAGTACCAAGGAAAAGATGGATGAGAGTTACCAGTATCAAATCATTTAGAAAATATCTGTTAGAAATTGAAAGAATATGGACATACACCCAATGTGAGCATGTCCCTCTATTTGCCTCAGTTAGATTGTATCATCCAAGAGTTAAGGAGTAATGGTATTGGACCGTTACTCTACCCCACTAAGTCCACTATCCCACTCAATATTAATGGAGTGGTGTGTATATAAACACCAAGAATGGTACCCATTGAACAGTGAACGAATTCTACATTTCTCATAGTATTTACAAAGTGTTATGAGGCTCTTAGGTTGTGGGTTATGTTTGCATCACTCTAGTAGTGTGCAACACTGTCGGAGAAACGTTTTTAGTTTGTGGATCATACAAACTAAAATTTAGAATGTGTTTGAATAGCTGGTTTGCGTGGAGGCTGGCTCTAGACAGCGTAGAACAATCTCAAAACTCCTGTGTGATCATCGGTTTAGGCCAAGAGAGGTATGCCGAAAAACCGATTACTTATATTTCGTTGCAAGTTTCTATTTCTTACAATATCAAATTTTTCTTACTTAAAAAATTTTTTGAAGAAGGAGAAGATAATGGATACTCGATTTTAGACTTGGTCAATTATAATTGAAACACTAACTGTGAATCTCATAGTTTATCCCTGAGGTATGTGTTTGCTACTTTGTGTTAAAGTTTGTGTCAGCTACTTTGTGTCAAAATTGAAACACTAATCTTGAATCTCATAGTTTAATATTTTTCATTACAACAGATTGTAAAATAATTGACATTAGATTATTGTAATAATATATTTGTTGCAACTTTATGTTTGTTATTGTAATAGATTATAAAATAATTGATTATTTAGTTATTGCAATAGGCTGTCACCTTGAAATTTTCATTGCAACAGATTGCAAAATAATTTAGTATCAAGTTATTACAATGATTTCTTCAATTTAAGTTATTGCAAAAAAAAAAAAAACTTTTTTTTGCAATTTTGTAATAAAGCCTTTATTGCAATTTTGTAATAAAAATTATAAGTTATTTCAACTAAATATTACTAATGTAACCTTGAAATTTTCATTGCAACAGATTGCAAAATAATTTAGTATCAAGTTATTACAATGATTTCTTCAATTTAAGTTATTGCAAAAAAAAAAAAAAAAAAAAAAACTTTTTATTGCAATTTTGTAATAAAGCCTTTATTGCAATTTTGTAATAAAAATTATAATTTATTTCAACTAAATATTACTAATGTAATAATTTACTACTTTTAAGTTACTATTGCAATGAATTTTAATTTATAGATGTAATATTATGTCTAATACCACTATACTAACTTTGTTATATGGGTGTTGTTAACGGGTGCTGTATAGCATCCGTTAATGTGATAAAATTTAAAATAAACTATTCACCTTTTTTTAGGAATGTGGAAAAAACTGAATATATATTAAATGTGTGTTAGTTTAAATGGAAAAAGTCAAATCATTTTGTGATAAACTACAGCTAAAAAGTAAAATTTTGCCAATTTTCTATGCAGTGAGATTTGTGATAGATTATAAATGAACCACAGCTAGTTCATTAACAGGTCCTAGCTAGCACCTATTAACAAAGTCCTTGTTATATTATCATTTGATGTAATAGACTTATTTTGGTGTAGTGTATTAAATGAAAACTTGACTTTTTGTTTGCTTCTTCTAATGTTGCCACATAAATTTTGAAATCCTATATTTTTTTCCCATATACTTTTGAAATCCTATACTTTTGACTTAGTTACTTTGAAATTTTGAAATCCTATACTTTTTGTCATGATTTTGAAACCCGGACCGGACAATACAGTTCAACCGGAAAAACTGTGAACCTCTCACAATCACGGTTCTTTTATGCTCAAGAACCGTTCTATGCCAAAAAAGCAGGTAACCGTTCAAACCGCAGTTCAACCTCATGGTTCTGAGAACCGTAATCAGACCGCTTCTCACGATTCCCTTTGAATCTGAACCTTTAAAAAAAAAAAAAAAAAAAGAAACACAACTCCCTCATCAGAGAAACACAACTCCCTCTCAAAAGAAAAAAAAAAGTACATCATGTCTGCCACTGCCATCTCCAGAGAAACACAACATGTCTTTATGTTTCTTCTTCTTCTCTCTTCAGAGCACATCACGCAGCTCCCTCTCTTCAGAAACTCTTCTCTTGGGCGAAGCAAGCTTTAAATTCTAGCTTTGTTCTTCGTTGGTAATGAGTGTGTGACAGGGTGAGAGTATGAGAGAAAGAGAATGAGAAACAGAGAGATAGAGATAAAGAAAGAAAAATAAAAGCAGAGGACACTCTATGTGGAGAAGGAAGAGTCTAGAAAAATAAAAAGAAAGATGAGAGGAGTGGGGATGGGGAAACGTGTGTGGAGGAGAAAAAACAAGAGAAAAAAAAAAGGAAAAGAAACGTATGGATGCAAGGAAAGATGGAATAATAATAAAAAAAAAAGAATAGAAAATCATAATTAAATGTTATTATAATATTTTCACAATATTTTACAATAAATTTTAAGTATAGATTGTTATTAGTTAATATTGGTGAGTAAAAAAATAATTTTAATAGTGGGTTCAAATTAGAACTAATAACAATTTTTTATATAAATTTTGTTGTGAAATTATTGCTAAAAATGTTGTAGACTTCTTCACGCTTCTGGAGTTTCTTTGTTGTGCGTGTCAACTCCTCACATAAATGCTTGCTTGCTGTCAAGCACTTCTTGGGTTTTGGTTTTTTTTTTTTGGACAGTAAAACGATTTCTTGGGTTTTGTTATTTGTTTAAACTTTAACAATTTTTAAATGCATGGACATCTTCATTCTTTAGATCTAGCTTTTGATTTTTATTTTTTTTTAATTCATAATAAATGGTGAAAAGTGACTATTCAAATGGGCTTGGAAAAAGAAAATGATCCAGTCAAATGGGCTTGGCCAGGAGCAAATAAATTAATTTGTTTCTTAACTATTTTATTGGGTTTCATAAAATAAAAATTATTTAGTACTAAAGTGTGCTTTGTCATGACTTAAAAATAATTTAGAAACTCAATAGCTATTTATGTTTTTTTAGAATTTAATAATTTTTATTTGTATTATGAAAGTTATGTTATAAAAAATACTATCTATGTTTGTTTTGGACTATTTTAGTTAATTTTTCTATTTTTTTATTAATTTAATGTTTTTATATATATTTAAAATAATTATTAAATTAATTATGAACTTATCACGGTTCGACCTCAAAAATCTTGAACCTCTTTCTTTTACAGTTCAATGAACGGTCCGGGTCTGAAAACCTTGCTTTTTATTTGGTTTTTCTAATGTTGCCACGTAAATTTTGAAATCCTATATTTTTTCCCATATACTTTGGAATCCTATACTTTTGACTTTTAAGTTACTTTTTGTTTGCTTCTTCTAGGATTTGGATCCTCTCAATTTCTCTTTGAAATGGAGAGTATCCTTTTCATGGACAGGATGTATTTGAAATAAATCAATGGTGTAAGATGTGACACGTTAATTAAAATCTGAAACACTTAACTCTGGGAAACTTAATTGTGGTTAAACGTTCAGTTAACCCTCAGCAAACTCATTTGATCTGAATATTTCAAAATCTCAATTTCTCTCTTCTCCATTGCCTCCCTCTCAACTTTGCCGTCACCGCTACCATAACAATTACCAACGTGCCAAGTCACCGTTGTTGCGCTGGCCACGTCTCACACCAGCCCAACATCGCCGAACCCACTGCCCAGTTAGTTTTCTCTCTCTCATTTCTTATTGATAACCTCTGTTTGGTTGCTTGGAAAAAGAAGGAAAATAAATTATTATACGGCTATTTTTTATTGATTTCTCCATGCTGATTTTGATTTCTTTTCTGTGTTTTTTTTTTTTCTTGGTTTTGAGCTTGGGGATTGATTGAAATTTGTAAGAAATTGTCTAATTGAAAGGGAAGAGCTAGGAGAAATGAAGTGTCGTACAAATGAAACAAAAGTGGCTGTTTGAATCTTGGTGAGAAATTGTATTTGCGAGTTAATTCGAAACATAGTAAAATACATTTTAAACCATTTTTTTATTCTTTATCAGGAAAACTAATTTAACTATAAAGGATATGATTATTTTTAGAGAATTTATTAAAGTGGACGACAGGCCTATGAATCTCCATAATATATGTTGTTTTTTTTTTTATTTGTTGGTTTTGCATCTTGGCATGCTTGAATCATACTTTTACATTGTATCATATCCCCTAGCTAACTAGTGCTTGAATTTTAAATGGCCTTTGGGTTGATATGTCAAAATTGAAAGGGTTTGAAGCATTGAACATTTGGCTTACTGCATATAAAAGCATAAATATTTATCATCAAAATATCTATTATTAAATGGCTTTTGAATGCAGTTGCTTGTCTTGCTTTGGAGTCTAATGAGAGGATGAACATTATTCTATTCTCTCTTTGATTACATGTTCTTTTGAAACAGAAGTGTTTGGAATTTTGTTTCACTTCTTCCCTAGTTTCCTTTCCGCTAGAAGGTATATTTAAAAGGAGATAGTGCTTTTGTTCTTATTTTGGTCCATTTTCATGGCTGAGTATGTGGACCACTTTCAGTTTGTCATGGTGTATTTGCAATATGTGTAGAACTTTTAATTTGATTTTATGGATTATTAAGGAATTTTATTGTTTTTTTCTTTTTCTGATGTACATAATGCATATGATTTTCATTTTTATAGAAAATGAGTTGAAGACGTGAAGCAGCCTAGCAGCCCAACTGTAAAAAGGTTTGAAGAGAAGGGTATAAGTGTTTTTCATGAAGTCAAGTGCAAGCTTTGTTATGCAAAGTTTCATGTACCAAATTTTGCTCGTTATCAAGAAAAGGTTTTGAAAGGTTTTGAAGTATTCCATGCCTTGTTGAAGACAATGTATCTTGAACTGAGCAACTTTAAAATTCAATTTTAGTAAAGATTCACATTTGATATATTCTAGCTTGTAGGACAACTTGGAGTCTTGGACTATTATTTGCACATTTTGTATTAAGTTTTTGGATAGTTTTTGTAGTTGGCTTTTGAAGATACTCAAATATGTTGGTTTTCATGTGTACATATTTTTAGCAGTACTTACTTGTGTATAACAGTGCTGATGCACTTTTACATTAACATTCAAAGCTATTAAATCACCCTTTTACATTAATATTCAAAGCTCTTAAATCATTGCAACTGGTGTGTACTATCCTATTTTTGTGTTGTTTTAAAGAAACCATAAACCAAAGGAATATGTAACGTTTACATCACTATGAATTCATAAGGCATCATCAACAATAAAATAAATTGCTTCAAGTTGAATAATTGATGGTCCATTACAATCAAAATTTGATCCAAAAAAGAACAAATTTTATTAAAATGTACATTTTGATTACAAAGGCCATAATAACAAGAGTTCTATTGAAATAAACACTTTGATAACAATGTCAGCCACTTCCACACTTGGCATGTCTCTTGCTTCTTGACCATACATTCCCTCCACAGTCTGCAATTTTCAGTCTTAGCTTGATCACTTTAACTTGTCTTGTGTTATACAGCTTGCCCCAGTTTGAGGTCTCTTCATTATTAAGTTTTTTGTACCAAAGCTCTAGAATCCCAAGTTTCTTGACATATGAAATGCAATCGCCTAGAGTACCTTGCACTTTGAGAGTCTTTCCCCTCAAGTTATTGATGATTCAAAATAATGCAAGAAAGTATACCAAGTAGGGATTGATGAAACCTACAAGCAATATCCAACAAATGCCAATCATTCATATTGTAAACGTCTCTATTTTCCAACAGGTTTAACTATTATGATTTAAGTAAAACACTAAGCTTGTATTTTGATGAATACTTGCAACCAATATTATGTTTTTCGTGGCATTGGGGAGAGGGGAAAGAAGAATAAAAATAATTAACAACTGATTAAAAGCCAAAATTGAACATTCACAGTATCATACATTTAGTCTACGCATCCTCAAGCCAATATGATTGACCAACAGACAAGGCTGTAAGGTTTTTATAAGGTGAATTGCTAATTCGTTTATAGAACCAATCTGCAAAAAGAGAGGCACAAAAAACAGCCAAGAAATTCAATTACTTTTCCTATAAGAGCTTTAAATACCAACCACAAAAGGGTTCTCAAGAATCCCAACAACTCAGATTTTTGAAAATCAAAAATTACTCTGCCTCACCCTTAAAAGCCAGTGTATTAATTGAGTGAATAATTATGATTAAGTAAAACAGTAAGCTTGTATTTTGATCATTAATTCTATTTCCTCCCACGACCTTCCAGTATTAGCTTTGCTTGTTGTTTTTGTTTTTCAAATTTTTCATCCTAGTCTCAAGAAACTTGAGTGTGGTATCAAAACAACCCAAAAATCTCATACATTTTGGAACAAATTTAGATCAAAACAAACCATAAAGCTTAAACACCCACCAACTATTTTGTTTTCAAACAATCCCAAAGCTCAAAACCAAAAAAAAAAAAAAAAAAAGACACTCAGAGAATAGAAACCAAACTCAACATGACAAAATTAGTAAAAAAAATAGCAGTATACTAATTTATTTTCCTTTGTTTTCCAAGCAACCAAACAAAGCTTATAAAGAAGAAATAAGATTGAGAAAATTTACCGAGCAGTGGGTTCGGTGATGTTAGGCTGATGTGAGACGAAATCGAAGAAACAACGATGGCTACGTTGGTGATTGTGGCAACGGCGACGGCAAGGTTGAGAGAGAGCAAAGCACGGCGATGGAGAAGAGAGATTGAGAGAGCAAAGCACAGCTATGGTGATTTTGATATATTCGGCAATGGAGAAGAGAGATTGAGATAAGATGGGTTTGCTGAGTTAACCCTTTTGTTTAACCACAGTTGAGCTTCTAGAGTTAAGTGCTTTAAATTTTAATTGACGTGATAGTTTTTACACCCTTGATTTATTTTAGATGCATCCTATCCCTTAACTAGACACTCTCCATTTCACTTTGAAATGGAGAGGATCCGGATCCCTTCTTCTAATGATTGCTTGATGTTGGAACCTCAAATAAAGGAGACATAATTTTAAAGTTATGAAACAAAGTCGAGGGTTTTTAATTTTTGAAATAAAATCATGATGGTTTTTCTTTTTCTTTCGGAAAAACCAAAAGAGCATATTAACAAATTAAATAAAATATTTTGATCATTAAAGGCTAGAGAAAGAAACACAAACCATTTTTTAATGATGAAACCAAGAGCCTCTTGTCTCAAAGAGGGTATTTCAATATGAAGACAATTTTTTTGTGTTTTACTTTATATTCTACCAATCACAATTTGTTATGTATTTGTTTGACTTTCCTTATAAAATCACCAAATTTTTATAATAATAATAATAATAAATCACTTGCATAGCATAGCATGATTAGTGTAGCATAAAATGGAATACAAAATGTGAAACAGATGATTTGTATATGAGATTGTCACATAAGATACATTTTTTTTGCCAATTAACGGTATATTTGACTCTCCCCGTGGAGAGTGCCTCAGTACAATCTTAGGCATTTCATACACGTTTCTTAGTACTACTAAATCCTCCACCATTCATTTTTCACAGAGAAAATATCTCCTTCCTTTTGCCTTTCTTCTCTAGTAGATTTTTCTTCTTCAGCCAAGCGTATACTCATGTGTTGGTTGTAAAAATTCTTCTATCTGCCAATTGCTAAAATCATTTAGATCATCAACGACCATTCACCCAAAGTCTCTCAGATCGATCTGGTAGTTTTGGAGCTTTGGTTTTGCTAGTTTTTCTGCATTCCAACGGTAGATCAAGAAGGTTTTCAAAGACATAGGTGCATGCAGCCGGATTGGGTTAGATCGGCTTCTCTATCTGTCTATATATATATATATATATATATATATATTTTGTTCTAATTTTTGTTTGGGGTTGAAGGATTTGCTAGATCGATTTTGTGAGAGAAAGTTGTGTTGATTTTTTGAGAGAGAATTGCTTCCCCTTGTGAGAGAAAGTTGCGTTGATTTTGTGAGAGAGAATTGCTTCCCCTTTGTTTTCTAATGAGAAGAGAGACTGAAGAATGAAAGAGAAAGGGAGGAAAGATGAAAAATAATAATCTTTTATTCAACCACTGATTATTTTAATTGAGAAAAATGTTTAGAACTGCTACAGTAATTGCTATAGTGCTTTCTTCTTACAGAGAGCTACTGTAGCAACTCTAAAAAAAAAAATTAGAATAGAGAGGCTATTGGATCGTGTTTTTGGTGCTTTTGCTCTCCAGAAAAGGCTTTAGAGAGCCTATTGGAGATGCTCTAAGTGCTATCTTTAACGCTTCATCGATTTACCTTGAAGAATTCTTCCCTTGGCTGGCCAATTGAAAGCATAGATAGTTTGTCTGGACAAGAACTCCATAGCAAGCCAATTATAAGGGTTGTATAAACTTGAGATGAATAAGAAAGGTACAGTTCTAAATGCTTGAGCTTCGATGGGGGAGGAATGTATTCTTGACTTAATTGCAAAAGAGTTAGTGATCCCTATTTTACCAAATGTTAAGAATTTTACAATAAGAATATGGTTCAGAAATACCTCAATCAATCAAGAGGACTTTGCAATATAACAAATTAAACAAGAGAGTGACAAGTAAAGAAACTTATACTTGGAAGGTGCTTGCATCAATATAGTTCGAAAAATAACAATATTGACAATACAATATTCAATGAGAATCCTCACTTGACTAACCAAATATAATAATCAAACTAATCGTAGACTCGCGCGTTGCACGTGATAATATTATTGTTTTAGTTATTATTTATTAACAATTGATTTTTCATTATCTTTTAAGTTAATAAAAACCATACATATACCTTTTCTTAAACATTTATATATATATATATATATATATATTATTTAATGTGAATCTTTACATATATAAACTTTATATATTTAATTTATTTATATATATAAAACCATAGACTACTACCTCATAATGAGAGTGACTAATTAATTTTATCATTTTTTATAATGCAATATGTTAAATAAAATAATATGAGAAGAAAAAAAGTAAAAATAAAATATATAACAATAAACTCCAAATTAATTATCTCTCCAAATCATGCTATGTAATAAAATAATATTACATTCTTACATACTATCTTCCATTCTTCATAATGCAATATGATAAATTTTAACAATCAAAGTGAACCAAAAAAACAACTTAAAACACAATTAATTTGTATCAACCTAAAGTAGAATTCTAAAAAACACAAAAATTTATCAACCTAAAGTAGAGATGCAAAAAAAAAAAAAAACAACAACAACAACAACAACAAAAATTGAGAGAAAGAGAGAAATAAAATTTTTTGTGAGGAAAAATTATGCATATAATGGAAGAGAGAATGTCAATTTTAAAATAAAATGATGATAATAAGAAGAAATAAAATAAAGAAAGATAAATGGAAAGATGAAGAGTGATATTAAGATAGAGGGTAGTGGGGAGATGAAAATGTAAAGGGAATGAAAAAGATTGGAAAAAGTGTAAATGTTAAAAAAAATTAGTACAATTTTATTTATTTGAATTTGAATTTAAATAAAATATTATATGTATAATTTTTTTAAAATAAAAAAATACAAACAATTTAATTATATGAAGGATGTGGCTAAGTTTGAATATTGAATAAAATAAGATTAAAAGAAAAAAAGTAAAAATAAAATATATAACAATAAACACCAAATTAACCAAATCATGTTACGTAATAGAATAATATATATTATATTCTTATATGTTATCTTTAATTTTTTTTTATAACGCAATAGTATAACATTTAACAATCAAAGAGAACAACAAAACTTAAAACACAAAACTAAACCACATCAACCTAAAGTAGAGTTATAATGAACACAAAAATTTATCAACTTAAAGCAGAGATGAAGGAAAAATTAAAAAAAAAAAATACTCCAAAAAATATTGTGAGAGAGAGAGAGAGAGAGAGAGATAACCTTTTTTTGAGAGAGAATTATACAAAGAATGGAAAAGAGAATAACAAATTTATAGTAAGATGATGTGAATATGAAGAGGCAAAAAAGTAAAGGAAGATGAAAGGAAAGATAAATAGTAATATTAAAGTTGAGGGTAGTGAGGAGATAAAAAGGTAAGGGAGGGAAAGATGAATAAACAAAATAAAGGACAATGAAGGGAAAGATGAATAATGATATTAAGGTTAAAAGTAGTGGGTAGATGAAAAGGTAAAAGAATGAGAAAGGTTAGAGAAAATGTAATTATTATAATAAAATTAAAAAAGTAAGCATCAAAAAAAAATTGTAAGAAAATTGGAAAGAAAAAAGATAATGATGTGAACGTTGATGTAACTCAATTAAAGCGCAATAACAATAAATACCTTGTTTCAACTTTTAGATATATATAGATTAGTTTCTATATAACTTTTAAGGCTAAATCTCAGACCTCTCTCAAAAGATTAAATTTTGTCTACTCTTAAGAGACTAATTTCGACTACTCTTAATATAAAGAAATGATTTATAGTTAGAAACCAATTTCCATGAGCAGTATTAAAGTTATTTATAGCTTTTATAGCCAACCAATTTGACCAACTAGATTCGAATTGATAACTGTTGAAACCATTTTTCAGCCAATAACTCAGTGGTAGTAGGTCGAGCGATGGGCTGACTGACCCTCAATAAAAGCCTGATCGACACAACTATCAACTGCACACACACGAAAATTTATTTTGAAGAGAAGTATTATCTTTATAAACTCTAACATGCATATAAAAGTTGTCTAGTTTGTTATAAACCCACAGAAATATCTAGAAAAATAACTTAATATCTACTTGCTCAACCACAATGTTTCATAGACCAATTATCATCTTTGTAGTATAATTTTTAGCAATTTACTTTTCAATATAAAACAATATTATATATTTTTATTAGACAAAGTTTAGCTACAAAATTTTGTAGCCTTAAATTACAACTTTACTCAAGATATTTTTATTGAAGGTGAATTTTGACAAATCTATCATTGAATTATATCTTCTTCTTTTATTATTCAAGCTTAAGAAATATCTAGAAAATTAAAAATCAATAGCTATGTCATCAATAAATTATTTAAATTGTAAATTTTTGTAGTTTAAAATTATGCATAAAATATAAGCTTATAAATCATATAGTAAATAATATCCAATTAATACAAAATTTGACATATGTATTAAGAGCGTAAAAAACATGCAGTTAATACTAGTTAGATTTTTAAAATATGTAGTAATGTTTATATTATTAAGTAAGGTTACAACCAATTTTGTAGTTACACTCTTTCATTTTTTATTATAGTTCGAAAGCTATTTATGGTTTTTATAGACAAAAGATGAAGTTATTTTTAGCCTATAACTTCTGCACAAGTCAAGAGAGTAGTTTATATATATATATATATATATATATGAAAAGAGAGTATTTTATTAACTTCTTGGCAACCATCCTTCTTTATCTACAAGTTAAGAGACATCAAGGGAAGTGGATCAAGGGGTACATGAGACATATCGGGATTGCTTCTAGCGTGACTGCTGAACTTTGGGCGCTAAATGATGGTTTGCGGCTTGCATCCCAACTCGGCATCTCCCATATCCTTGTTGAGTTGGATGCAAAAACTGTAGTCGATTTGTTGCACTCTACCAAAGCCTCCATTAATTCCTTTTCTTCTTTACTCAATGACTGCAGGTACCTCCTCCGTCAATTTCACCAAGCCAGGATTAGACATGTTTTTCGGGAAGCGAATAAGGGAGCGAACTATCTCGCCAAAGGAGGCTGCACTTTTGCTGGGACTTTTGTTGTTTTAGACTTTCCTTATTCAGAAGAACTTTGTAATATTTTGAATTCGGATGCATCGGGGTTGTATTCCTTAAGGCTTATAGCCAATACTTCACCCTTTATGGCTAGTTTATATTAACGCAATTAACCCCCCTTTCAACCAAAAAAAAAAATACAAGAGACAGGTGACATTTATTGCCACTAAAAAAAAGCAAGAAATTAAAGTTCTCCTACCAATAATTAATCCTTTTACGACTCACAAGATATAATTGCTAACGAACGTGTGACATCATTATCAAACCTACACAATACATAATTTTCCAATTTCATATATGGTGTATACCAGTAATAATTGATGATGCTCTTGATTTGATAAGAAGCATAAGAATTGAATATTGTTACGTTGACAACAATTTCACAACGAAATCTTAAATGACAATCTATTATTGGTTACCATCAAAACCAAATTTGGTATGTTCTTTTATGATGCAAATACTCCCCTTGTGTATTCAATCAATAAGAATTATAAATGAGGTACTACTAGAATTTATATATGGTTGTATGATACTAAATGAATATTAAAAGTTGAAAAGAATGAAAGAACTTGCATAGAATTGCGGTTGTATGATAACTATATATGAGCATTAAAAATTGGGAAAGAATAAGGACTTGCCATATCTGCGCGAACAAACAAGCGCAAACAATCGACCTGCTTGGAGTCTGCAAGATGCTTTCTCAGTTCAAAGAACCATTGAGTATCAAAAAATATATAAATTTAGAGTGATCGAAACATCTTGTAGACTTGAATTATTTAGGGAAACATGAGAGGGAATTGCTCGCCCGCTATATATGCGTGAACTAAGGTTTGCGGTATCAATCTCCAACTCCTCAAAATCAGACTGCAAATTCAAGTGTTTAAGCTGAGTGTTACAAGTTTTAAGCCTTGACAAGCCACCAAGACTCAAATACAAGGTCTCAAGGAATGGAAACCTCGAATTAATTCTTGGATGGATTGTGAGGTCATGAGCGCACTTATGTGTAACTTCTTCAGTTTAGTGCAAGCAATTACTTCCAACCCTGATGGCCCATCATTCCATGAATAACGAACACTTAGAAGGTTAGGTGCTTCGATCTTTACCTTAGAAACATTACATATACTGACCCACACTAGCCTAGGAAGATTACAAAGTCGATGATTGTTAACCCCGGAACAACTCTGGAGAATAAATTTCTCAAGCAAAGGGGAGTTTAAGAGGATATTCTGAACGATATTCTCGTCACAAAGTAAAGCATGCACCGGTTCTAGATGTTGCAGACAATAACAAAGTAAGGGCTTTCTCAACACACAATTCCATAAGGTTAAGGATAATAATTATTTTGCAACATACGCGGTGTCAGGCAAACTATACATCCCTGGATCTTTGAAAATGAGCTCTAGCCCTCTGCTGTTGTTTCTTGTGGCTAATCCGATCCACTTGTCTATACGATAAGCAAAACTATCATGGGACAGGTTCATATGCAACTTACAGGAATCAATTGTGACTAATTCTTACTGCCAAGTATTGACAGAGATTTGTCAACCCAATTCATAAAACTCTCAGTTTGCATTCCTTTCGTGAAGTCGTCTGCTTTGAAATCAAGATCACATCCTTGAAATAGAGTCCAGGCGTCAACAATCGGATTGAGATCGAGAAGATATTCGTTAACCCAATTCATCAACTCCTCAGTTTTAGCTGCGTTAAACAATCGCTTTTTAAACTCGGCTTCTTCGAAACAAAAATCACGTCGAGGAAGTGAGTTCCAGGTGGTTTTCCATGTCTTTGACAAGATAGTAGTACGTGCTGCATCTTCTGCATGCATGAAAAACAGGATGTGCCGCAAGATGCCTTTCGGCAACTTTGATATCCTATCTGTGAAATCAATATTTCTCTGATCCATATGTGCTAACGTCAAATCTTTTTGCTTCTGATGAAACTTGAATTTTTGTTGGCCTGAAAGCAGTGTAGGTCCCTTTGGTTAGGAAGGTACTAAATGGGTTTAGAATGGGCCTAAGCAGCTAAGCCATGATGATTCAGTTGTTGGGCTTATAACATGTCATATTGGTAGAGATTGTGGTTTAGGAAGGTGGTGGGACTAGGATGTAGGTGATGCTGCGGAATTGGCAACCGAGGACAAAGAGGTCGTCTTTCACGCCATGTAGAGTCATGGATGGGCTGTGCTAATGCTCCTGATTAGACGAATCTAGACCATCGGAGTGGAATGATTTTTATAGACATTATTGTTTTGTAGTTGGTTGCTATTTAGAGGTTTGGCTTTAGTGAGATAGCAAGTGTCCTGTGGGTTTGAGTCTGCAAATATCTCAAAAAAATTCGAGGTAAAACTTCCTACCATGACCTCTTACAGACCCAACAAAAGTGAGAGTTCTATGAATAAATTAAGACATTTGTAATCATTTGTTATTTAAGACAGTGGATAGGTCCTACACATCACTGAAACCCACCCACTATGAGAGGTAGGCTACATAGAAAATACATGGTATAATTTTCCCCAATCAAGATCAAATAGTGTGATAGGTCGCAGGTTGAGTCTGCAAGTATCTCTAAAAAAATTTAGGATAAAGCTACTTACCATAACCTCTCATAGACCTTGCAAAAGCGGGAGAATTTGAGAAACAAAATCAATGAACAAGGGATTTTAAGTTAAAGCTATCTAATAATTGTGTTTATGCACGTATGGTGGTTTTCAAGCACTATGATATTTTTATGGAAGAGGAGTATTAGTATTGCCCCAAAATAACTAAATTCATTTGTTCTCTAGAGAATATTAGGACTTCCACTAATTAAGCCAAAAAAAAAAAAAAACAAAACAAACTTCCACCATTTCTTTCTCATAAAAAACCTCAACTATGCAATGTAGAGTTTGGTTAGTGAGTCCCACATCATATTATTACACGAAATATTTTTTACCATTTGTTATTTTTTGTGATTATTCCATACATGGCTGAGAGATGATTGCAAATAATTAATGCGAGTAAAATTTGATAAACCCACTGAACTATGATAAGAGCTCCAATGGCTTAGAAAATATATCATACATCCACTACTACATGTAGCCTCACTCTCACAGTGTATAGGTCTCACACATCAAAGAACCCACCCACTGTAAGAGGGAAGCTACATTGCAAATACATAGTATAATTTTCCCCCAATTGAGATCAAATAGTGTGGTAGTTGTTGGATGCAATAAATGTTGATGTAAAAAGGGTCGTGGGTGCTTCTTGTGAGAGTGAATGTGCTGCCTAGCCCCATGTAGGATTCATTACCTGAGTCGGTTCTTCTATCAGCACACACTTGTTCATATATTTGGTTGTGTAGTTGGGTGGTGTCATGGTTGGTGCTAGTGGGTTGTGCCGGTGGTGGAGGATGTTGGTTGTGTGGGTTTGTGGTGGCTTAGGTGGTGAGAATAAAAAATGATAAATAAATACTAATATTTTAATGGTAAATAAAAAATAAAAAATTTTGATGTAAAGTATATTGTAAAGTGATATGTTAATTTTTAAAGAGAAAACATTAGGTTAGGTTGTGGCGTAAACCACTGGTTTTACACCATCCAATAGCCCTTTGCCACGTCACCAATCACTTAAATCCCTAACAAAGAATGAGAAACAAAATGATTTCCCAAAAAAAAGCTCTTGCTGTTTTCCTCTGCTTCACCACGCCGTATCCTCTGCCGTGACCACGAAACACTCTAAAGTATGTTTGGTTGCCAAGAAACTGAAAAAACAAAAACGAAAAAGAAAAAGAAGAAGAAAACCCCATCTCTTTCTAGTTTTACTCAAGAGGATGGGGTAAAACCCAACAACAGTAACAACAACAACAACAATAATAATACTAAAAAAACACAACAATTCAACACAACAGACTTAAAATTCTTCACTTATTTCCCACCCACATCTTCAATTTTCCTTTCCTCACGTTTTCTCAACAACCAAAAAAAAAAAAAAAAAAAAGAGACAGTCAACAAATCAATAAAGACCCACAATTTTTTTCAGTACCCAAAAGAGAAAAGAAAGAGAAAAACTCAAAAAGGGTAGGAAAGGAAGGCTAAAAAACCAATGAAGCAGTTTAGTTTGATGTTGGCTTGGGCACGTTCAGTGAAGAGCTCTGTGCTTTCAGGGTTTTGTTCGATGGCCTGGAAGTAGAGCTCGGCTGCTAGCTCGAAGTGGTCGTCGATGTAGGCTTCCTTGGCCTTAATTTCCAGATCAGACGCCATGGATGGCTTGCACACAGAGAGAGCGAGAGAGAGAGAGAGAGATGGGAAGAGTCTAGAGAAAGAGGAAAGGAAAATAGTGTGATTATTATTATTATTTTTTTGAAATCGTTCTGTTTTTAAGTGATGAGT